>NC_056739.1:255644785-255827267 GCF_019279795.1 Protopterus annectens
CTTCAAAGTAACACCACCCAAAGATAATGGTTCACTTGTAAGCATAGGTCTCAGAGCATAGCGTGCTCAGGAATACGTTATTTTCCAAGAGGTCTCTGGAAATGCTGGCCTTGCAGGAAGCAACTTTTAAAATTAGTGCAATGGCCCAAATGTCTTCTCATTTCTACTTCACTCAATTTCTCAGTTTGAGCCCCAAGTTCTAATTCATGTTTTTACTTCCCTGCAATCTGCCTACCCAACAAGGTAATTTCACACAACTATATCCATTTTTAAATTCACTAAAACAGTACAAGACTATGGAGAAGTTCCCACACCAATGAACCTTACCTACTTACCTTTCACCTCCATTCACTCTCTCATTTTCCACCAAATATCACTAGGGAGCTATCCAAGGCCAAGAACACTGCTTTCATGGATCACGATAATATCTCAAGGCATCTATGTATAGCATGAAACATATCCAGTCAGGCCCCCGAGAATCTCCATTTATCCACAGCCTCCAGATAGGCTTTATGCCAAACAAATGGAGCACTACAATGGTTATCCTGGGGAACTACAGTTTCATTAAGCATTACTAGTCATACATGCAAAGACATGGTAATAAATGATCATGGATTTCATAAACAGCAATATAGGAAACCTACAAACGCTGGATCCTACTCAGTTTAGTTTTGTCAAAGGCAGGTAATGCCTACTTAACCTGGGGAACTTCTCTAAGATTATCACTAAAGTTATATACAAGTATAAAACAGTGCACACTGCTGACCTCAACTTGGCCAAAGCATTCAGCACAATACCTCACATGGGTATTGTAGATAAACTTACAAAATTAGACATAAACCCATATGCCATCCAATCAATAGCCAGCTACCTCACTGATATGACATTAGAAATTTTGAGGGGGGGATCAGTCTCCACAAAGATGCCAGTCACCCATATTTCACAGGGATCAGTATTGGAACCTCTACTTTTTGGTGTCTACTTCTCTGACGTCACAGCAAACTTCAAGGGCTTCTGGTTACCAAGTTTGCAGAAGACTGCAAACTAGGCATGGTCACTGAATACCTTAAAGACACAGATTGCAGATGGCCTGATGTAGACAAACAGATGGGACCACAGCTATAGAATATACCTCAATGTGAAAAAGAATGCATAATGATGCCCTTTGGAAAGAGAGCCACCCCTGAAAATTACCACATTGATAATACCCCCTAAAAGTAGAAACACTGGTCAGGGATCTGGGAACACATGTTAATAGTAACTGAAATGTTGGCCACTATCTGTCTACTCTGACAAAAATCATTCTTCATTGCATAACTTATAAAGAGGTCATTGTTCTGCTGTACTCTGCTGTCATGGGACTATTCACTGAGTGCAATGCACCATTAGGAATATACCTGACCAGGCACCACCAAAAGCTTGATAGATCTCTGAGGTATCTTACAAAAAGGATACAGGGAGAGAACAAGTCCTATGGAAACCTCAAACCCCTATCCTTGTACTAGGTCTTACTGCACAGTGATCTATGCCTAGCCTACAAGACATCCTATTTGCCCCTACATTGATGGATTTGTTGTACATCTGCAAAATAATTGCATCAGGAATACCCTTTTTAAGGACCTAAATCTCATATGCAATATAAACTGGACCTGTTGTAGGGACAAGTTTGTGTCACAAAGGTGACCTCTTCTCTTTTGCAGGTTTTCCATCAATGTGAAGCAAATCTCATCTCTAACCCTATTCAGTCATAACTTGGACCAATGGATAGGAAACTGCAAAAGTACCCCTAATTTGGCTCCTATGTCCCTAATGGACAGAGGTAGCTTGTGAACACTTGATGTGTGCAAGCCTACATTGTAATAGAAGAATTTCTTGGCATATTGGCCTGTCAACAATATTTTGATAAATTAGGGGAAAGCTTGACCAAGATTAAAATGGATCTTGGAGCAATAGCCTAATGACTCTTTTGTAGCAAAAAAAAAAAAAAAAAACAACCTTATTAAATAATTCCAATAGTTCTTTATTTTAACTGCATGAAATGCTGTAGCTACTGCTCATCATGATCGCTGGGTAAGAACTGGATTTCACATTAGAGAAACTGCTAATGTTTACAAAAGCATTCAGCATTGTTTTTGGTGTTCTACATTAATGCTTTAGGCATCTATGGAAATGAAAGCAGCAAAACTGTTGCAGCCCTCCAGAATTTCGGATAGCAATGTTTACAGATGGTTCTTTCCATAAACTTTATAGACAGTGCATTTTCCCATGCTGATGCAAACAGTACATCAGTGTCCAATACGTTTTTCTGTGTCTGTTGCCACACTCATACCTGTTGCCTTAAAAATGCAAAAGCTCATGTTATAAGACATCCAGGCACTAAGGGGTACAGAAGTCTGACAACAGTTATTTCATCAAAAGAAATGCAGCACCACCATTTTACAAATTTATTTATTTTATTTATTTATTTTATCTTCCATCTGTTTACTGGGAAGGCCCAATTGGACAATTAGTCCATTTTCAGCAAAGGCCCAGGGATAAAAGCTCCACATGAGTAGAATTTTGTAAAGCATAATTTCAAGTCAGTCGGTATAACACATAGGATTAATGTATATATAGTATGTTACATGCACTGCAGGGAAATATAGGTAGAAACAAAATGTAGAGGTTTTAATGCTAGATTAAAGGTTTAATATAACGTATTTTACTAACTGTGTCAGTACATGGAGAAAACCATGTAGATGTTAGGTGAGTCCAATTCTTTTTTAAAGTTTTGTATTAGTGATGGATCTTACGTTTTCATAGGTTCATAGGTTTATACTAGGCTATCTGCCCTAGGGCATTTATAAGCCTAGCCAGAGTGTGTTTGGCTTTCGCCACCCATTTTAAAATAATTTTGCTATGCCCTTTTTTGAGGTTAGTATACTGTGCCTCTGTCTAACATTGACACAGAAGTGATACCCAGGGTAAACCTATGATCTCCCATCCACTCATCAAGATTCCACTTGAAGAGAGTCAATGAGGGACTCTGCCTAACCTGGACTGGGATTTTATTCCAGAGTGAAGGGAGCCTCTGGGTTATGAATCTGTACCTCCAGCATGTCCTATTTATTTCAGTGCTGAGGTTCAAGTCTCTCGAGCGCGTAGCTCGATGGGATTTGTATTTTCTGAGGTGCAGCATGTCCATTAATACGTCAGGCACAGATCGCCTCTGAGCAGGTGGTATGCCACTGAGTAAAGCTGGAGTTTCTTTAACCGGGCAGCATATGGCATCTGTTTGAGCCCTTTGATCCTCTTGGTGAGGTACTTTTGGGGTCTTTCCAGTTGCTGCAGGTGTCTGGTAAGGTACATCCCAAAAGGGGCATTGTACTCAATTATTGGCCTGATGAGGGATGAGTAAAAAGGCACGATGACCTCCCCTGATCTAGATGTGAATCCCTTCATGATTAGGTGGGCTATATAAAATGTTTTTCTAACCACTCTCGCCTCGTGGTTGTCAAATGAGAGATTGCTATCAACTTGGGTCCCCAGGTCCCTAATTACTTCTTCTGTACTTAATGGATTACCACCTATGTGGTAATTTGTGGGCACTTTGTTTTTGCCAAACGGGATGACTCTACACTTTTTGGCGTTTAGCATGAGGCCATGGCTCTGGCACCAGTTGTCTGTTTCTATGAGGCCCTTTTGGAGGATGCTTGTGTCAGCTGGAGTGTCGATTATGGCGCCCAGTTTGCAGTCATCTGCAAACTTGGTCAGCCACAGTCCTTCCGTGTTGGCCTGTACCTCCGAGAAGTATATACTGAACAAGAGAGGTCCCAGGACTGAGCCTTGTGGGACGCCACTTGTAACTGGTTTGGAGTCTGACATGGCTCCAGCAATTCTAACCATGTGGGTTCTGTCCTTGAGCCAGTTTGCAACCCATCTAGTGACATAGGGGTTTATATTTAAGCTGGTGAGCTTATCTATAATGCCAGAGTGGGGTATTGTATCGAAGGCTTTTGCGAGGTCCAGGTAGGCTGTGTGGACCACCTTCCCCTCGTCAATGGCCTTAGTGACTGTTTCAAAGAAATCAACCAGGTTTAAGAGGCAGGATCTGCCCTTAACAAAGTCAAACTGGGTAGGATCCAGTGTCTGTAGGTCCCCAATATCTTTATTTATGAGGTCCATGATGATCCTTTCCATAGCTTTGCAGACCAAGCTAGTCAGGCTTATGGGGCGATAGTTTCCAGGATCCGTTGAGGCAGCACCTTTGTGGAGGGGGACCACTGTTGTTGTACGCCACTCTTTGGGTACATATCCTGTAGTAAGGCTGAGATTGAACAGTAGTTTTATGTTTGGGTTTAGCTCTTCTTGGAGTTCATGTAGGACACAGCCTGAGACTCCGTCTGGTCCCATTGATGCTGTGTTTTTTGCTTTGAGAGGGCAGCTCTTACCTGAGCATCTGAGATGTCAGGGGGGCAGGACTCTGCTGGGATAGATATTTGCCCTTTTGGTGGGGGGGGGGGGGTTTGCGCTGAACCTGTCAGCTAGGATGTTGGCAATGTCCGTGGGTTTGGTTTATTTTTTGTCATTTTGGACTAATTCTAAGCATATCTGGGAATTCTCACCCAGGTTCCTAACATAACTAAAGAAAGCCTTGTGATTATCCTTAGTGTTCTGTGCAATTTTTCTCTCGAAGCTGGCCTTAGACGATTTTATGAGTGCCCGTAATTGTTTGCTAATACTGATCAGAGATGCCTTCCCTTTTTGGGATTTTGCTCTATCATGTAGTAGCTTCCTCCTTCTATTGTATAGTTTGTTTATGGTGGGGTCCACCAGACAGGACATCTGCCTTTGGAAGATTGGGACTTGGTTTTATTTGGGATTGCATGATCCATGCATTCCTGAAGGTGTTCATAGAATGCGTTTATAAAGGATTCTGTGGTCTGGGCCATATTTTCCACAGGCCCGGGGGCTTTGAAGGATTCCACCTTGGTTTTGAGGAGTGTGAAATTTGCATTAGAGAAGTTTTTCACTGTGGTTTTCAGGGCAGGGGGTGGAGTCGGGATGTGAATATCCAGTGAGATTAGTTTATGGTCTGATCTTACCAGTGAGGAATACACTTCTAGTCTGGAGCATAGAGTCCCCATGCTGGTGATGATGAGCTCCAGTATGTTTTCCCCTCTTGTGGGAGTTGTAACAAGTTGTTCCATTGCATTTGAGTTTATAAATTCTAGGAACCTTTGGGCTAGGGTGTTGGAGCTAGAGTAATGCTCCCAGTCTATGTTTGGGTAGTTGAAGTCACCTAATATAATGGTGTTTGGAGAGACCTTCATATTTTCCAGTGTTCTCAGGAAGGCCGAGTGGGGTTCCTGGGATTGGGAGGGTGGTCTGTAGCAGGCTATAAACTGGAAGGCAGTTTTACCCACTGTTAGTTGCACATGGATAGTCTCTGATGCTTTGTGCTGTGCCACCAACCTGGAGGTGTGGGTATCTTTGACAAATATTGATACTCCTCCTCCTTTTGTGGTTCGGTCCAAGTTTTGGGGCTGAAAAGCATGGTATGAGGTATAACCTGGTAGTGCTGGGGTGCTCTAGGGAGCCTTGAACCAGGTTACTGTTACTGCACAGATTTCGATGTTCTCCATGCTAAGGAGAGTTTTGAGTGCATGCATCTTGAGGTGTGGACTTCTGGCATTGAGTAGCATTACTCTTAGTTTCTTATCCCTTGTGATTCCTATGGAGGTGGGTTTGTCTTTTGAGCCTTGCCTAAAAAAGGCACTATGGGGGTAGCAAGAGCCTTTGCCAATATCTGAAAGCCCAGGGGTGACAGGTGCAAGCCGTCCCTAGCGAAGCATCGTGGCTTGTCGAGCATTTCATCCCAGGCTGACAGGCATTGGATCCCCTTTGAATGACACCAATACTTAAGCCAATTGTTGAAATTGATCATCTTGTCTTCATATTGTGGCATCATTCTTGGTGAGGGTAAGATGCTACTCAAGGTCAGGGTCATACCGGCCTGGGCTACATGCTCAGAGAGCTCCTCTATGTCTCTTTTCATGTAGTCCAGGGAGGTACGTCTCAGGTCATTTACACCAGCATGGACAATGACTGAGTCATATTTGTACTTGCCTTGGAGTGACCTGAGTGCTTGTGTTATGTGGCAGATCCTAGCGCCCGACAGGCAGCTCACCGTGACCTTCTCCTTGTTCAGCCTGGTGAGCGGGACGTCAGTGTGCCTGATGATAGAGTCACCTATTACAAGTGTATCAGGTGTGTTGTTTAGCCTTAAGGGCTGTGACTGTTCGGCACACTAGCTTTGTGAGCTATGTGTTGTACGTGTTTTGTTTTGAGGTAGCAGTTGCTTGGGTGTCTGCTTTGGAGGTCTCCGCTGCTTAGGCAGATTTTTATGTAGAGCCTCCAAGTATGTTTTTGTGTGTTTATGTGTTTGGTTTGTTGTCATGGTAGGTCTATGTGAGACTGGAATTGTAGTGAGTGTGGTTTCCTTCTCCTCCTGACTGGTTACGCCAGTACTGAGTTGAGAGAGCTTAGCCTCCAGTATGGCTATATGGTTGCATCTCTCACATGTGTTGGAATTTGTTGGGAGGAGGAGAGGGATGTCTGTGTACATGAGGCAGTTGTAACATTGCCTCAAGATTCCCTGAATTGCCAGCTGGACCGGAGAGGAGATTGACAACTGACCTTTGGACATGCTAGAATAGTATTGGGAATTCCTTTATAATTGAAAAAAAAAGGGCTAATGGGGAACAAGGTACTCAAGGGGAGTTTGTGATGATGTAGTGCTTTTAATTTTTTAGTGTTGACTTATATAATTGCTTTAGTGGGCAAGTGCCAGGTAACTTAAATGCAATGTGTTACAGGTAACTTAAATGCAAAAATGACAAACAGTAACTTTCTTTCAAGTGAAACAAGGAAATAAGTACAGTAAGCAATGCAGATATCACTAGGGATCCACAGAAGTGCTGAAAAGCCACGTTTTAGGTGGAATTAGCGTTTCAGGGAAATAACAAGCAAATAAACAACAAGCATACAAACAAAGCTAGAATCAGCAGGCCTGGATCTAGTCTATGCTACAGCAAACAAGGTGTACCAATTTCAGTAAGAAACAGTTCAAATATGCAGGCACTATAAGCTTTTTCCCTTCTGAGCTGGGAATTTCTGGTTAGAGTCCAGCCTCTCCTCCCACAAGAGTGCAGACCACAAACCTTCTTAATGTAAAATAACTGGCCTGAAGCGCAAGTGCTTAAACCAGAACTAATATACTTTTAGAATAACAGACACTGAGCCCTCAATCAGCAGTTCCTAACTTAGAAGGATGTAAGCTACCTGTCCTGCCACCACAGTGCAGGCCACAAACCTTCCTAATGTAAAACAACTGGTCTGAAGCCCAAGTGCTTAATCCAAAAGACTTAGAATGATAGCTACACTTTAATCAAGTTTCTACCAATCAGTAATAAATACAATTGAATACTTTAAAGAATGCCTGGATTAGTGCTCAAGTTATACAAACAAAGCTAGACTCAGCAGGCCCGGATCCAGTCCATGCCACAGCAAACAAGGTGCACCAATCTCAGCAAGAAGCAGCTCAAATATGCAGGCACTATAAGCCTTTAACCAGAAATTCCCAGCTCAGAAGGGCAGAGTCCAGCCTCTCCTCCCACAAGAGTGCAGACCATGAACCCTTCTAATGTCAAATAACTGGCCTGAAGCCCAAGTGCTTAAACCAGAATTAATACACTTTTAGAATAACAGACACTGAGCCCTCAATCAGCAGTTCCCAACTTAGAAGGATGTAAGCTACCTGTTCTGCCACCACAGTGCAGACCACAAAACTTCTTAATGTAAAACAACTGGTCTGAAGCCCAAGTGCTTAAACTAAAAGGCTTAGAATGAGATACACCAAGCAGTAATAAATACAATTGAATACTTTTAAGATGACGCAAAAGCAAAATAAAGTAGGAAGAAACACAAATACAGTAAAAGCAGATACATTTTTTTTCAGAAAAGTAGCAAAAACAGTAGTAAAAACAATTCACATGCAGTGTAAGCTGGCACACTTGAGTATGTAGCAATATTAGTCCACACACAGTTTGAAAAAATGTAATTAAATTAAAAAGGACTAAAAACAAGTGCAGAAAGGGTTTATTAGGTAGAATGCGGTAAAGAGATGGGACTGGGGGAATGTCCTAGATCAAATCTACAGTGGGGCAGGCACTGCAAAAGCCACCAAATTTAAACTACAACCAAGAACAGGTGGGGGGGTGGGGAAACCACTTTCAACAGAGATGTGAGGAATCAGAGTGCAAATTATAAAACCAAGAAAATATATACTGATCTCTATATTTGCAGATCAGTAAGACAACAGATATCTAAGCAACAATTTAGCTCTATAATACAGAATAATACAGAAAAATATACTCAGCTCTATATATTTGCAGATAGTCTAGTAAGGCTGCCTCTCAACACACAGGTTCCACTTTAAAATGTTAAAAGAGGCATAAGCAAAATAAGGTAATAAAGTAGGAAGAAACACAAATACAGTAAGGCAGATGAAGTGCAAACATTTTTTTTTTTTTTTTTTGAGATGGAGGAAACAGAGCAGATTAAGATACTATAGGGGAATGCCCTTCCCAAGTGCTATCTCTGTACACTGCAGACGAGATGGGACTGGTAAGAGTATCCAAAATCAAAATATGATCTCACTGTACTCAGTTTAGTGAGCGAATGAGATGGGTCCAGGAGGAGTGTGCAAAAAGAGATTTACAGCAGGGGCGGGCAATTCCAAAGCCACCCAAGATTAACACCACAACAAGAAACAGGGAGGGTGGGTGGAGAACTACTGCAGAGATTCAGAGACACACGCAATATTTACTGAATGCAAGGCACACAATATTTACTCACGCAAATCTTAAATAAGTGCAGAAAATATACTTAAATCAGCTTATGTCCAGCTGATGTATACAGACAAGTCTCAGTAGCCAGCAACTGAGGTAGGGAGTTCTAGATCTTGACTATGCAAGTAGAGTACAGGGAGTCTCAGGCTGCATTTTTACTTTTAGTAATGCTAAGAAGTAATGATTTGTTGTTGGATCAAAGTGGCCAAATGTTTGAGTAAAGGCTAAGCAGGTTTTGAAGAGCTGGAGTTTTTTTTGGGTGGTTGAATATTTCATAGGCCATAGAAAGTTGGGTGTAAGCCAATAGATCGGGGAATTCTAGCCAGGAGAGTTTTTGTAGAGCGAAGCAATAATGGGATCTGTAATTCGCTTCAATAACAAATTTTGGACAAAGTCTGTACTTCGTGTAATTTAAAACTGTGAATAGTAACTGAGCCTACAGACCATTACTTATCTGTTTATATAAGCAAGGAGTTTGCATGCTCCCCCTGTGTGAGTTTCTTCTGGGTGCTCCAGTTTCCTCCCACATTCCAGGTCGGGTGCTGGGCTGGCAAATTGATACCATAAAACTCGACTGCCAATCGTTCTGTGGACCATTGTTCCACTGTGGCAACCCTTAATGGAAAAAGCCAAAAGGTGAAGGGGAAGACGTTTATATGACCAAGGGGAAATCACAAAAGAGCTATCATTTGTTTGCAAATGTTCTTTTACAAAATGTAAGGAAGCAGTAGGTACACCTTTCCTCACTGCTGTGTGAGCCCAATAAGTTATTACATTAAGTAACAGAATATAGAAAAAAATCTGCTAATATAGTCAGTTAGACTAATTGCACGTGGCAAGGTACCATTTGGTATAAGTAGACAATTCACTTATTTCATGGTTAAAAGCACACTTTTATTTCCTCTCTTTTGTATTCTCTTTCCTTATGCTTTCATTAAGTTGTTAACATCAAGCTAACTATTAATTACTCACTCTACTCTTGAAAATATATCTCAGGCAAAATATGTGTCTGTACCTTTAGGAGACCACTTTATATAAAAGCATATATATATATATATATATATATATATATACATATATATATATATATATATATATATATATATATATATATATATATATATATATATATATATATATATATATACACATACATATATACTGGTCTTCAAATTTAAAAACTCACCCTTATTTTTCTTCTTTTTTAGGAGCATTCTAGGACTAAATTCTTGCCGTATCCTTTCACTTAGTTTTTGATAAAGTTGAATAAGACATTAAGACATTCAGGCAATAAGGGGTACAGAAGTCTGACAACAGTTATTTCATCAAAAGAAAAGCTGTTTTAATAGATCCTGCTTGTTGTCTGCTAAATCAGGTTCACCATTGACTTACATTTGTCCCCTATTAACTTGGAACGATTCATCGCGCCCCCTTTTTCATACTGCCAAAATGATTTTTAATCAAGGAGGATGGGATTTGCAGACTTATGCTTTATAATAATAACCCAATAAAAGTTTTTACAAACTCCACAACATGATAATCCCAATTAGTATTTGACTTTTATTGCTCTATTTGCTGCTTAAATTCCTTCTCCTTCAGGTTACTGCTTCACAGGTGGAGTGAAAGTGACAATCTTAATGCCCTCGCTGCCCTCATTTTAAGATTACCTTTGGATCCTTTAGCTCTGCTATCATAGGACTTGTCCATTCCAATGTGTTTGTTATATGGATATGTTTCATTTTTAACGCTGCTAAGTAAAAGGTGTTCTAAGTAAGTATGTTTTGTTTGTAAGCAGGTCATTTCATTCTTATAATGCGCATTCCACTGTTTACATTTAATATTCTACTGCTGTACCGTCACTTTTATTTTATTTTTTTAACTGGGCTCTGCTTTCTTTTCTTGCTTCTATTTTGTCAGGTTAGTATTTCCCCATGCTGGATATTTCTTACTTAGATTTGCATTTGCCCTTTCTTGAAAGTAAAGTAAAGTAAAGCATACTGACAAGAGTGGCCATTTCTGCTTTTATTATCCTTATTTTCCTGCTTGAAAACAGAAAAATAATCCATTTGCTATTTATTTTCATGTTTCCTTTGAAATCTGCCAGGACAGTTATTAGAAAATGTTTCATACTCACTCCTGCTCTAACAGTTTATATTTTGAAATAGATGCACAGTATATACTGCTAAAGACTTTTTTGTATACTTTAGCCAGTTCTAAAAAAAATAGGGTGAAGTAGAGGAGGATAGAAAGAAATCCTGCACAAAGGGAACAAACTCCTTATTACCTGTATAATTAATTTAAATTACCAGTTAAATACAATATTACAGTGCTTATAGAAAGAACAGTTAGGAGCCACAAACTTTGGAAAGCTTGCATTTCAGTTTTTCAGAGAATCATAGTTGCTTTTACTATCAAGTTAGACAAGTATTGTCATTTTAAAGATTGGATTTTTCAGATATATGGTGCCTATCTATCATAAACACTTGACAAGTCTTAGTGAACCAAAGTAGATCTCCTCATCCTGTGCATTACCAATAGACAAATGCACCCACTTTTTTATTTAAAGCAAGTGGGCAAAAACATCAAGTGATAAATATAGGCAGTCATTGTTTCGGAAGCATAAATGAGTTTTTCCTTTCTGTGTAGCAGAGATCAGGCAGATAAAAGAAACTGCTTCCTTCTGTAGTGAACTGGAAATGCAGTACTTGTAAAAGAGCAGATTGCACAAATCAGGCCATTTCATAGAGTCATAGGAGGTTACTAGGCTAATGGTCTTGGGCCCTTACAAGCCTAGCCAAAAGTTTGTCCGTAAAAAAGAAACCTCAGTCAGCACCTGTCACCCCTGTCAATGAGGGACAAAGGTTAAATCCTGGGACAAATTTGTGGTTTTCCATCCAGTCATCAAGGTTGTGCTTGAAGAGGGTCAGTGAGGTACTCTGTTTGACATGTATGGGAAATCTATTTCAGAGAAAGGCAAGCCTCTGGGAGACAAACCTGTCTCTCCAGCAGGTTTTGTTGATGTCACATATTAGATTTAGGCCTATTGAGTGAGTAATGTATGAGGAGTTATACTTATGGATATGGAGTTTCTCTATTAGGGCAGGGTCTGATATTGCCTTGTTGGTGAGACACAGATCACCTCTGAGCAATCTATATGATACCGAGTAGAGAGATAGTGATTTGAGCCCATCCACATAGGACGTGTTTGGCGAACATGACTTTCGACATGGTACTATAGACCAGCTACCAACACCTATCTTAATCGGCAGTGTAATACTGACTTGTCTAAAACCCGAGCGGCTGAGTCAGTGAATTTTTTCCAGGGGAAAAAAAAATCGCTCGGCCATACAGAAAAAAAACACACTTTCAAACCCTACAACACACCCCTTAACTAAATATACCAACTCCAAGATCACACTACAGTGGAGAAAAGGGCAAATCTCCAATGATGGCCAAGCAATTTTTTTCCCCTGGGAAAATATTTGCTGACTCGGCCCTTCGGGTTTTAGACAAGTCGATATTACTGAGTCGATTAAGACGTGTTTGATGAAGATGTCTTTTGACATGGTAATACAGACCTGTTGGAGGCCATGGATTCTCTTTGTGAGGTATTTCTGTGGCCTTTCCAGTTTGGTCCAGATGTTTGGAGAGGAACATACCAAATGGGGCATTATACTCAATTATAGGTCTAATGAGGGAGGAGTGCAGAGAGGTAATGACCGCCTTTTTTCTGGATACAGTCCCTTTCCTTATGAGATGAACCAAGTAAAAGATTTTTCTGACCACTGCTGCCACATGATGGTCAAATGTGAGATTGTTATCAACCTGAGTACCTAGGTCTCTCACCACAGGTTGTGTGCTTAGGGAGTTTCTGTTGATGTCGTAATCAATAGGGGCTGTGTTTTTGCTGAATGGTATGATAATGTTTAACTTAAGGTCATGATTATTTGTACCTATGAGACCCTTTTGCAGTATTTTAACATCATTTGGAGAGTCAGTGACAGCACCTAACTTACAGTCATCTGCAAACATGGTCATCCTCAGGCCCTGTGTCTTTGCCTGGACCTCTGAGAAGTAGATGCCAAACAGTAGGGGTAGTAGGAGAGATCCCTGGGGAACACCACCAGTGACAGGTCTGCTGTCAGAGGTGGTGCCACCTATTTTGACCTTGTGGGTCCTATCTGTGAGCCAGTTAGACACTCATCTGATGACATAGGGATTAACACCAAGTTGTGTTAGATTTTTGGTGATGCTCGAGTGGAGGATCGTGTCAAAGGCCTTGGCCAGGTCTAGGTAAGCTGTATGTAGATTACTTAATTTCAACTAAAAGAGTGACAAGATGTCACTTCTACAAAGCCACTTAATCACTGAAGGTTATTGTGAGGGTTTTCCATTTTGACAAGTTCTGTTTCTATGTGGACTTATTATACACTGTAACAATGCACAGATACATCAGCAGCCTAGTCCAATAATATGCTTTAAGTGTTTGCTAACTTATCCTGGACTGTAATGAAAAAACAGTGTTATCATGTTAGAAGGATACTACTGTGGGATATTTTCAGGGACACTTAAGGATAAATGGTGTCGCTGGGGACAAACAAATAGGAGTGGGAAAAAAGACTGCTTCTATGTCTTCTGCCACAGCACTGAATGGTGTCTAATGTTATATTATAAGAGTGAGTTTAAAGGTAAAGGGGAGAGAAAGAGAGAGAGAGAGAGAGACAGACAGAGAGGATAGACACAGAAGCAGCAAAATAAGCTTGATATCCACTATATGATCAAAATACTGTGATCTTTGTTGATAGATTTATTTATTTATTTAATATTTGCTTACCGGGAAAGTCCAACTTGAAGCGAGATTATTTTTTGGCAGAGGCACAGGGAGAAATGCTCTAGATGCATGTCTTTGTAACATGGGAGGAAACCAGAGCACCCAGAGGAAATTCATATGAACCCAGGGAAGACATGCAGACTCCACACAGAAGGCATTCCAGTTGAGAATCGAACCAGAGAACCTCTTGCTTTGAAGCAACACTGCACTGTCCATGCCTTTAAATGCATCTATGTCAAAGACTGGCAGAGTCACTGCTTGCCTGACTGAACTGCTCTTCCATCTGTCTTAATCCATGTATGCCCTTTTTTTCTTGAATGTACAATACTGCCAATAAACAAGGAGAGTTTGCTGAAAGTACCTGGAGATTTGGTAATTGTGTCTAAGGAGATGGACACTAGCTGCTATAACCTTTACCTATGTCCTCAGTAATAATTCTGGGTCATTCAGCATCCAAGAATGTAACCGTTGAGTTCAGTATTGTTTGAACACAGAACTGCAGCACTAATCTCTACCGTGATGAGTTCCATTGATTAGATTACCAATTTAGCAATAGATGTGATCATGCTTTTACCTGTACCTAGTTGTGTAGCTGTTGGATCCAAAGTAAATGAATAGCTGCTGTTGCTGTGGATAGCCATTGACTAGGGAGTAGATGGCCTAATTTGTCTCCAAACTTATTGCAAACACACAAGGTAAAATTCCCTCACCATGTGCAGACTTTCCTTTGGATATCATTAAACAGACAAAATGCATAACTTTTCTGCCAAACATAGGATGAATTCTAAACAGAATAATTAGTTCCCCTACTAGTATAAAATAGCATGTAGTAACTAGGAACTCTGCTACCCTTTTCAGACATCTATGACTCACGTTGACAGAAGAGAAATTTCAACCAGTACCATATTTTATGCATTGCTTATCAAAGTGTATGAATAACCTAGTTTTGCTTCAGGAGTACCTGAGTCAGGATCCTCCTTCCCACCATGTGGACACTATAAGCTTTACAGACCTTATTTCCCAGTGTCGTTAGCCAACGTTGCACTTTAATTGGTAGTACATGCATTCTGCTTGTCACATGAATAAGTACTGTAAATACATTGTCACAATGAAAGCAATTGTATACTCTCTGATATTTGTTAATACTATTACATCCCAACTTAATTTTCTAACCAATGCATGGTTATGTTTTAGGTAAATATGTATACTTATGGAGAGCAGTTTGGCAACTTATGTCACAGCGTAGGAGAGTATCATTGCCATTGTTAGTGGCTCAACAGGTAACACACCTGCTTTCAGAACTGGAAGATAAGTAGACTGTGGATTTGGTTTTCAGCTCAAGTGCTTGGAATAATTTTCTCTTGCCTCATTTCGTGATAACTCTGATGGATTTAAAAGATCCCATGGCACTTAGCAAAAACTGTTGAGAAATTTCACTGGTGGACCAAATATATTTCCCCTAGTCAATATAGATACCACCTTGGGTCTCCACTGAAAGGAGACCATTGGTTTAGTGGGACAATCCTATCAACAAAAGGATAAAGTCCAGTTAGCTCTGCTTTCTTGGTTTGTTAGTCACAGACATAAATTCCCGTAATACTTTAAACATTCTGCAGCAAACTTATGTTTTGGGGAAATTATTAAATCATTCAGCATCACATCAGCCAATTGGTCCAGCAAGACCATTTGCATTTGCTTTCTCAATTCTATAAGGCACACATTGTTTTCAGATGCATTAAAATTCATTTGAAGAATTATTCCTGCCTGCATTCCAAACCTAAATATTCCAAATGCCCATTAAACTGTTGATACAGTGGGCATTTTATTTTTCTCATGAATATTTAAATGATTTAGTGATCCACAGTCTCTCTCAGAATAAACTGCTACTTAATAAGCATTTACATTTTGGCATATTATTCTTCATCCATAGCTTGAGTGTTTCTTGGATAATTTAAACAAAAGTGGTCAAGTTACTGACAGGACCTATTTAAATATTCAGTCATCCATAAGTAAGATACAAACATTTGCTGTTTATTATACAAACTGTACCACTGCTGAAACATTAACCACCTCATGTAGGTGGAAACTCGACAGAAAGAAGATGGTAGGTACAGAAGAAATAATATAATCATCAATGCTACTGCCATAAAACTCCAGAGTTTGGAGTTCAGTTCTGATTTCTGTTGATTTCTGCTCACTGTGTACAGTTTGCATGATTTCTTTCCATGTTTAATTTCTCGGTTTCTAATACAATGACAGGAATGAACCCCATTCCTAGGTTAAAGTATCAAAGTTCATGAAATTAGGACTGTTTCAATATTTTGAATATTGTATAAAAACAAAATAAACTAAAAGCAAAACAAAAAGCACAGGTTGGCTATCCACTCAATTTCACACAACTGATTTAATATAGTGTTAGCACTTTCGTCTGTCAGTATTGACAAACTTCTTCAGATAAAATAATAAGGAAATAACATCAGTTAAATAGCAAATGCTTGAAGACATCACTTCCTATTTCCTAAACAAATAATCATTTAAAGTATAAAAATAGAAAAGTAGGAAAAATTAATTAATTAATAAAAAAAAAATAGTAAATAAAGTTATACTTTTCAACTTGTTAAAAATATGTTACACAAATCATCTATCTAGGGACTTTAAATTCAATAAACATTTAACATTACAGTTGTCATTGAGACCAGGATAACAAAAAGCATTAAGTTCTGTGTTCGACGATAGTACAGTCGACGGAGTGCGGTTCGAAATTTTGATAGTAAACCAAACAAACATGTACTTACTTCACTATCCTGGGCCACTTTTGATTAACCTTTAATTTTTTGTTGGTTCAAATTCACTTCTCCTTAACAGCTCTTGAGTCAGAGCCTGATCGAAATGAGGTTGTTCCAGGAGTTTTCTGTACTTGCAACTATGTCCGTGCCTTTTCCACATGTCTTGCCTTCTCATCTGATCCTTCTCCTTGCATTCTTTCTTTTGATTTTGGCATATTTTTGTCTACTGGTATAGTTTCTATTCTCTCCTGACACTGCCAGCAAATCTTGGTATTTTCTGACTTTGCGTCTCTCTGTACGTAAGACAATGTAATCTTCTTTTCATGGACCACTATATCTAGTTTTCTCACATCTATCTTTTGAACTGTTGGTAATGGGTTATCCCATGTGATGTAGACTTCATAATTTTCTATAATGCTTTGTGACACGTTTTCAGTGTTGTTCATCTACTTAAATATTATAGTGTCTGCACAACTTCCAGTGCAACAGTCTTGGCACATCATTATGCCTTTCCATATACAGTCCTTCTGCCATCAGTATGTCTTAACTAGCAACATGGTGTGTACCTGTTTCCAATTCTATTTTACAAAACCTACACTTGTCTGTTTCTCTGACATGTTCAATGGTCTTTGTAAAAAAAAAAATATCTGTGTAGTTCCCTATCTTGGGCTTCCAATATTAACCTTTCATCTTTTTGTTTGAATTAGCCTCTCCTTAACCATTCCTGCATTCGATCTCGATCAACATGATGTTGTTCCAAGAGTTTTCTGTACTGGCAACTGTATTTATGCATTTTCCACATTTCCTGCCTTCTCATCTGAGACTTAACTTTATATTATTTCTTTTGTTTTATGGCACCTTCAGTTGTTGCCTGATTTTTATCTACTTCTGGTCTGATTTCCATTCCTGCTGGACACTGACATACTTCTGTTAAAACTAAGTGGGGAAGTCATCTTAGACTTATTCTCCTCGTGTTTTAAAACTTTACCTTCACTTGAGTCTTGTGAGGTCAGCAGATATGTACGCAGTCCTATAATTGCAGATCTATAATTGTAAGCAATATCGAGGAGGTCCATACTTCCTTCAGAACGGGGAATATATAATCTTGGTATGCACTGATTTTTAAAATCATTTCATGAGCATGACACATCCTTCTTGTTTTTCTGTCCAACTGATCTAACACCTTTTGGGGCCAGACAGTCACTCCAAAACTGTAAGTTAGGACAGGAAGAGCAAAATAGTTTATAGCTTGAACTTTGTTCCTAGACGTCAACATTGTTTTCAGGATTAATTTAAGTCTTCTAAAATATTCCTTATTGAGTTTTATTATCATTTGTTAATGTTTTATTGCTGATCCTTCGTCAGTTCCCAAATATTCATAGACTCACTCTTGCTCAAGTTTTTTTATATCACATTCTTGTTCCAAACTGAAGTTTTTTTGGTGCTGTAGCTTTCCTGCTTAAAGGTTACTTTTGCACATTTATCAAGACCAAATTACATTCTTATGTCATCTGAAAAAGTTTTGACTACTTGCAGTTGTGCTTTCAGTTCATTTGATAAGCTATACAGTTTTAAATCATCAACAAAGAGAAGAAGTCTTTAAACTTTGTTGTTTTCTGGGAGCCAAATTATAGCCATGACCTAATCTGTTAAGCAACCAGTTTAATGGGTTAAGGGCAAATCAAAAGAACAACAGTGACAGAGAGTCACAATGGAATACCACTCTTTGGATTTTTATCTCTGGAATAATAATTTGTCCTTTATTATGGTTTAACAGCAAAGTGGTCTGCCATTGTTTCATGGTCACTGTAATGTAGTCGATCAGTGTAGGGTGTATCTTATACACATTTAAGCATTATTTTATCCATGCATGTGGGATACTATCAAATTTCTTTTGTAGTCTATCCATGCCATGCTTAGACTCTTCACATTTTAACAATTCTCACCTATGACTTTATTTAACAACAAATGATCCTTTCTTTCAAATAACTTTCTTTTATTACCCTTTTGTTCCATTGCCATGATTGAGTTTTCTTGTAAATGACTATAAACTCTGTTGGCATCAATTCCAGTGTACAGTTTATACCTCATCAGAAGAGAAGTTATTGATCTATAGTTTTTGGGATTGCGTGCATGTTCACTCTTAAGTAGGAGCATTGCTTCTCCTACTGTTAGCCAGGCTGGTTAAATCTTTGCGCAAGGATGTTAATACTTTTAGCCATTAGTTAGGTACTACATCTGGGCCTGGGGTTTTCCAAATGGATGCTTTTCTTAACTTTGTTTCAATCTCTCTGGCCATTATTTCATCCCATTTCATGTCCTGTACATTTGAACTTCTTATTGTTTCTTTTATTTCTTCCATCCATTTAGCATCTTTGTTATGTTCCACAAGATCTCAATAAATACTTCTCCAAAATGTATCTATTTCTTCTTTTTTTGGTGGTCTTTCAATTCCTTTTACCTAATTTCCCCAATTCTGTATAAAACTTTTTTGGGTCATCAATAAGTTGTTTATTTTGTACTTTTCCTTTATATTTATCTGTGTATCTTCTAAGTTTTTTTTTGCCTGCACTGATATTTTTAGTTTATTTGCGATAGTGCATGATAAATCCTAATCCATTATAATACTGCAAATTGCTTTTATCCCATCTATCTTTCTGCATATTTTTGTTGATCTGTTCTCTCTTCTATACTCTTCTAACAGTGACACTTGTTGTCTTGATTACTTTATACTTTTCTCTATTTGATACTTCTGTGATTGCATTTGATTTCTCCCCATCCTTTCCCGTACTACCCTGTGTTCTTATGGTAAGACTTTATCTGTTATTAATTTGGCTGCACAGTCCAGCTCTTACAGGAGGGAGGCCAGCCATATGATGGGACAGGGTGGCATACGGCTTTACAGGGGTATAGAATATGTGTGGGCCTCATATTGCTGGCGTGTGTGTGTGTGTGTGTGTGTGTGTGTGTGTGTGTGTGTGTGTGTGTGTTTAAAGCTTCTCTCTTTGTATGTATATACACAAACACACACACATATATCACACATATCACACAAATACAAATACTTACATATGGGGTTACAATCACTGAATGAATCTGATCACTGAGAAATTCACAGATGCTCACATCTGTCCTCTGCATTGCTAACCCAGAGTACTGGTAATGTCTTTTCCATAGCTACATGTCTTAAACCATTTGCAACACATGACAGACTACATTGGCATTGTGAATCCACTAAAATTATTCAAAGCGAAACAGGTATTGGTCACACTCCAGACCATCTGCATCATCATTAGGTGAATTTTAAGGTCTGTAATTTCATATCCTCTGTTACTGTTCACTGTTAAATGGGGTACAGCAGTGATCCAAAGGGAAACATTTAATAGCCAGGGAACACTGCCTGCTTAACTGAGCTATATAGTCTACTTACAGTAATCAATCACGGCTAAGGGAGTAAAGCAATTCATTAGTGGCTCCTAATATCCTGCAATGTCTACCAGTCAGTAAACCTGGCTCATCTATGTACAGTATATGCTACCAAATGGATATACACATATATTCCTTACTGCAGATTTCATGAGTTGCCTGCCCTTTTGTTCCACATCACATTGGCAATTGTGTCTGAATTCAAGTACATTTGCATATCAGACCTTGCAATTACAGCACTAGCCAAAGACATACTAATGTATTTTGTAGTTACTTCTGATGCTTGTACAGCCAGAGCATTCTGGTCTTAAACTGGGAGCAAATAACTAGAGAGGAAAAGATGATAGAATGGGAAAAGGCCAAGAATTTATTTGGACCGCAGGTTAGAGATTGCCTTCCCTATCAAGGATTGATAACAGAATATAGGCAAAGAGAAAAAATAGGGAGGTCCTAAATGAAAGACCAGCACTGGTAGAGATTTTAATAGAATCTAGAACAGAAGTGACTATTAAAAAAGGAATAATTAGTAGAGCATATAAAATATTGCATGACAACTCTAAGAATCAATCCGAGATTGATCATCATCACCCCAAGAAGCAATGCTGTGACATTTGTAATTCTTCTTTTGTCCATTTTAAATATTTGGACTTGACTATATGGGCTAGAGAGAGATATGACTGTTCATCCAAACATGTAGTGTACGCAGCTATTTGTGAATCATGTTGTTATTTTTACATAGGCAAAACTATTAAGTATTTAAAAAGAAGAATGTATGAATACTTGTTAGCCATCAAGAAGAAGGATTTTTGTAATGCTTTGGTTAAGCACACTGCTACATGTAAAGAATTCAAGAAATTTTCTTTTTTTTTTTTTTTTGTATTAGCTTCTGTTTCTGTGAAGAATTTCAGTGGTCACATCAAGACACTAATAGAGTGTAAAGAGACACTTTAGCAGATCAGGCTGAATGCCAATAAACTGCCTGGCTTAAACAAATCAATATCAACTGTTTTTTACTAAGACAAAGGATTTGAAGATGAGATATTTTATGGTATTTTAGTTACTAATCAATTGCTAACAAGTAATGCTGCTCAACCAAACTTAACTGTATGCACTTTAGAGCATGAAAGAATAGTAACCAATAGTAATATTCTTTTAGGGCAAAGCCCATTTTTAGATTGTTTGCATTGGTTGTCTTTATCACATTATTATTTATATGTGTTTTTAAGGGGTGTGTGTGTGTGTGTGTTTTGCAAACTTTTCCGATGATGGTCTTGTTGAAACATTAAAGAGAAAGCGCTAAGAAAAAGTGTTTGCAGGTTCTTTTTCAGCCATAGTTTCACCTTGTTTTTTAGTTTTCTATTCAATATATAGTACAAAGTAGTTATGTGATCACAGCCATAGGGGCATCATAAGATTTAAAACAGGAGAGCATATATGCATTTTACATACATTTTTCCCTTTTTTAAACAACTGGAATATATATATATATATATATATATATATATATATATATATATATATATATATATGTGTATATAAGATCTGCACTATTTATCATATGACCGTTTCACCGAAAGTGAACTGGCCGAGCACACTTTCGTGAAAGTGCTTTTCACCAAAAAAGTATGCTAAAAAAAAGATAAAAACGTGGGGAAATGGCTGTTGCTGAGATTGTAACACAGTAGGGAAAAGGGAATACTCCCTTTTTCCCACATAGTGTGATCTCGAGTGAGAATATAAAAGTAGGGGGGGTGTGGGAGGTGCAGCCCCCCACATGGGGGCACAAGGTCCCCCTGCCTAAACGTGAGTACTGTGTTTTTTTTTTTTATTTTGTTGTTTTTAATTTTTTTACACACTTTAGTGAAAGTTCTTTTTTGGTTAAAAGCACTTTCACTAAAGTGTATTCGGAAATTTTAGTTTTGGTTTTATGGGCGTTCGGTAAATAGTCCTAGATCCATATATATATATATATATATATATATATATATATATATATATATATATATATATATATATATATATATATATATATATATATATATATATTGCATTCAAAACTATTTTTTTAAATAAGCCATGTAATATTTTTTAAATCATAAAGTGAAACTATATTAGATCACTGCTGAAGGCTGAAGGGATTCTACAGTTTTTTTATAACTGATGGGTAACATTTATATTTAGCAATAGTTGTTATGTACAAGAACCACATAAGGCTGGTATTAAAGCTGTAGATGTTTGATTATCAATATTCCTGGTTACATACTAATATAATGAATTCCTATTTGGTGTGGTACATCCTGTCTTGGAGTACAATGCTTTGTATTATGGAGATGTATGTAGCTTGCAGTTTTAGCCTATCACAATAGGTTCTAATTTTACCCCTATATATGCTGACTTATTCATAAGGGTTTGGTAAGGATAAAATAATGTATGGTGAGGTAAACGGGTACCTGTTCCAAATGAAAATATGATGCAGCTATGTTGACGACTGCTAGCTGGTATGAAATTGTACTGTTCTAAAACTGAGACTTTTTTGGATTACTTTGATGGAAATGTTTATGGTTTTATATTTGTAGTAAAATATGATTTATTTATTACTAAGTTATTGAATGTGTCAGTTGAGAAGTTGGCAGATGGTTCAATCAATACCACACTATAAGGAAACAATTCACTAAAACTTTAGTACTATCTTTGGAAAGCTGTCATCCAAGGCATATGATAGATAACATACCAAAATCACAGTTTTCAAGATTACAAAGAAATTAAAATAAAGGAGAAGAATGCGTCTATCAAGCAAAGAATTTGTTGGATAGGTGTATTCTAAGGGTATATAATCAACAGTTCAACAAAAAAATGTAAATGCTTTGGACAAGGAAAAAAACACTGTAATAGTGGACCACAGAAATAGCCAAGATAGTGTAGGACCTGGAAGATTTATACTGATCATGACCTATGCTTATAACATGTATAAAAAGAAGGACTGTATTCAGAAAGATCAGTATCTTCTTAAAATGATGATTATATAGGTGATACTGTAGGTAAAATTTATAAGCTGGGTTACAGGAGAGGAAAATACTGCTGAGTACTAGATGGTATAAGAAAATTAGGAAGCATAATAGCATACAAAGATGCATAGAACCTATTCATAAAACCTATCCATAGAACCCATACATAGAACCTAGGCCACAGGGATGATTTCCTGGTAATAACTGTATGTATTGGAACAATATCTGGGCACTTTTACATTTTTAAATACTAATAAAACATGTACAATTAAGGAATTAATCACTCCGCAACAATCTTATGTTGGTTTGTGATTGACTGTGAAGTTGCCTGGTAACAGACCATTTATTTTGATTTATACTTTATTTTTACCTCTGTTTTTAACTGTTTGCAGGATGAAATGGATAGCTTGCAGACAAAAAGATTTACTTTGAATTGTATTTTGTTGTTTTACCTCTTATTTTTACTGTTTGCTGTTAGAAAGGGATAGGTTTCAGATGGGAAAACTCTAGCTAAACCTGAGGAAGCCGCGGTGGTGCAGTGGTAGCGTTGTTGCCTCACAGCAAGAGGTTCTCCCATTCGATTCTCAGCTGGAGCACCTTCTGTGTGTAGTCTGCATGTCCTTCCCATGGTTGAGTGTCATTTGAAAGACATGTGTGAATGGGCGTGCCTTCGTTGAAGGTAAGGCATTGGGCTGGCACCTCGGCACCGTAAAAATCTACTGCCAATCATTAGCGGACCGGAGTTCCACTGTGGTGACCACTAACTGGGAAAAGCCAAAAGAAGAACAACAACAAACTCTAGCTATACCAAGGAACTTAGTCAGCTATAAATTCACTCAGACTATAGAGAGGACAATCCAGAGCTTAGATGAACCAGTTCTTTGTTGGTTTGTGATTTATTGATCTTTACTGTTAGAATGAGGCACAGGTCTGACTGATAATGAGAAGAAGCTATTCAGTGAGATGTAAAGGAAATGCAGCTGTTGTGTGACTGTCACAACTGGTACAGTAGGTCAGAGTGTCACCTTTATTGTACTTAGTTTCATATTTTCCTGTGTATTGTTTGTGTGATTTTCCTCCTTCACTGAGCAGAGTGATTTAAATTTACTAGTGGACAAATTTCGCTCAGACTCTGCCACCCCCTCCACCTTGCCCTCCTCCATGAAACACCTACTAGCCTAATCCCCCAGCTACTAACAGAAAGCTCTCACTAAGGCTGAAAACACAGCCACAGTGGGCCCTGACAATATCCAAAAATGCCTGATAAATAGCTGGAAACATGACGTATTAGGACCTCTTGAATCATTTTTCAATTACTGCCTCAAAAAGGGGTTTGTACCATGAAAATGGAGGACTGAAACAGTTATCCCACAAGGGTGGACCATCAACTTACCCTGAAACTACAGATGTGTTAGTCTGACTATTCTAATATGCAAACCATGAAATTAATTATCATGGAAATGATCAATAAAGACATAAGCAAACTTCAGACACTTGACCCAACCAGTTTGGGTTTGTCAAGGAAAGATCATGCCTACTAAACCTGATGAACTTCTCTGAGAAGGCCACCAAGACAATAGGTGAGGGGAAAATGAGACATATAGCCTACCTGGACTTGGCTAATGTCTTCATTACAATACTCAACTTGGATATAGTTGACAAAACTCATTGAACATAGGCATAAATCCCTACATAACTCACTGGTTTGCTAGCTGGCTCACAGACAGGATCCAGGATGCTACCTCCACTTAGTGACTGGTCACTAGCTGGGTACCACAGGGATTCATGCTGGGACTGCTCCTATTTGGCATCTACTTCTCGGAGGTCATGGCTAATGTCAAGTGCCTTCAGTTGACCATGTTCATAAATGACTGCAAATTGAGAGCTATCATAGATTCTTCCATCACACAAACATCCTACAAGAGGGACTAGCACAGACAAATGACTGTTGCAAAAGTCATGAACTAAAATTCAATGCCAAAAAATGCATTACAGTGCATTTTTGAAAAACTGACACCCACATTAATTACTCCATTGATTAGACACTCCTAAGAGTTGACACAGTAGTAAGGAATCTCTGAACATATGTTGATAATAATCTGGCCTTTGACCAACATGTGTTCAAGGTAGTAAGAAAATCATTCTGTGATGCCCAAATATAATTAAGAGCATGGCATCCAGGTCCAAGAAAGCCATAGTGCCACTTTATTCGACCCTTATCAGGCCCATCATTGAGTATAATACTCCCTTCAGCATTTACCTGGCCAAACATATACAACAGTTAGAATGTCCACAAAGGTTCCTTACCAGGAGAATCCAGGGCATAAACACATTTTCCTATATGGATAGCCTTAAAGCTCTGTCTCTATACTCTGTCGTTTACAGTTTAGTGAGAGGCAATCTTTGCGTGACATATAAGGCATTCTCAGATCCAGCACTGATGGAACTTTTGCACAGCCACAAAATGAACATCTTCAGAAACACTAGCTGCAAGGATTTGAATTTTGCTTGAGACATAAATAAGACATGTTGGTGACAGATACATATCTCAGAGGATCCTAATGCTCTGGAACAGGCTTCCCATCCATTGTGAAGCAGGGCCCATCCCTAACCCTATTTAAGCATAACCTTGACCAATGGATAGGAAATCAGAAATTTACCCCTGGTCTGGCAACATGTCTCAGTGGTGGGGGAGTATGATAAACCGAGGCAGATAGTAATGCCCAAACTGTCAATGTATCCTGCAGAAACTTCCTAACATGCCCCACAGCATACAATCTAGCTCGAACATTCTTGTCATACCACACCTTTTTCTGTTGTTGGGCTTCTGCCAGGTTCTCCTGGGTCAAGCCCATGAGTTCCCTGAGTCTTGTACTGAGGTTTAGGATGTATGCCACAACAGATTCCTTGTGAGACTCGCACTTACCTTCCCACTCATCTTGAATAAATCTAGAGGTCCCCTCATCCTATGCCCATACAGCAACTCAAAGGGTGAAAAACATGTGGATTCCTGGGGAACCTCTCTGTAAGCAAACAACAGATGGGGCAAATATTTGTCAAACTCCCTCTTAAACTGATTTGCAAATGCCCATAGCATGGAGTTGATTGCAGAGTTTAACCTCACAACAAGACCATTAGTCTAGGGATGGTAGGGGGTGGTCTTCATGTGCATGTGCTTCACCCCACAAGACTTCTACAGATAACCCAGCAGATCTGCCATGAAATTGGCATCTCTGTCAATCAGTATTTCTTTTGGGAAATGTACCCTGCTGAAACTCTTTAACAAAGCATTTGCCACCTTCTCTGCCTCAATGGAGGACAAAGCCACTGCTTCAGGGTATCGTGTAGCATAATCCACTACCACTAGGATATACTTTTTCCCTGTGAAACTTGGGGCACTCAGGGGACCCACAACATCCATAGCTACCCTCTGAAATGGCTCCTCAATCACAGGCAAAGGCATCAAAGGAGCTTTCACATTCTCTCCTGCCTTGCCTACCTTTTGGCACTGCTCACAGGTCCTGCAGTACGCTGTTACATCTCTGGGAATTCCAAGCCAATAGAAGTTCTGCATAATATGCCTTTTTGTATGTTTTATGCCCATATGACCTGCAAAGGTAATATCATGGGCTATGGCTAGAAGTGCCAGATGGTAGGCTCTAGGCACTACCAACTGCTGTACTCTCTCATCTTCTAGTCCTCCCTCAGGGGTCCACTCTCTGTATGGTAACCCTTTGTCCCAGTATACAGATTCCCCCTTTCTTTGTGAATCAGGTGCTTTCCTAGCTACCTGCCTCAGACCTTGCAATGTAGGGTCTGAGAGCTGAGCCTGTCTCAATTCTCTCCTTGCAACCCTTCCCAGCTCCCCTTCCACAGGAAGTCTGGGATCCTCTGACAGTGGTGCCTCACTGTCAGCCTGGGTACTTCTACTCACCTCTACCTTTGCAGTCACTCTGTCCAAAGGAACATCAGTACCCACAAGCAGCTGTGGCTCACATTCAGTCTCACTGCTACACAGTAGCTCCTTCCCTGAAGTAACCACCTCACTAGTCCTAGCTGCAAGTATGCAGTCTGTCTGGGTCTTCCCCAGGCTACCAGACCCACATGCTTGTCTCCTAGCCTTACTGCATATAACTGCATAAGCACATGGTACTGCTTCATCCAAATCCTTCCCTATCAGGACATCTGCAGGACAGTAGTTTGGTACCCCTGTTGTCTCAAGACAACCTACTATTGGCATTTTGTCTTTCCCACTTACTGGCTCTTTCACCTTTTGTTCTGCACCTTGCCTCCGTGGACACCTGTATGCCACACGGACCCACTGGTTGCATTCAAAACATTTAATTTTAGGTCCTGGACATGTACCTGGACAAGTGGCTTCCCCTGCAATTCTGTTGGGGCAGTCTGTGCTGCCCACCATTGGTTCCTTTAGACCCATGAGCAGTATTGGGGGTCCCTTTCCTGTGCAGGGCTACCCTGCTTGCCAAGGTATAGGTCTCCTTTTTTCCCCAACTCATCAGAAGTGGCACATTGTTTATCAGCTAACCAGATCCTCATGTCCTCAGGCAAAGTGCTAATGGCTTGTTCCCTCACCAAAAGGTCTGCCAGCCCTTCAAAAGTGGTGACCTGACATCCACTCACCCACCTATGGAAATAAGTTCAAAGGTTCATAGGTTCGTACTAGGCTATCTGCCCTAGGGTATTTGTAAGCCTAGCCAGAGTGTGTGTGGCTTACACCACCCCTTAGGATGAGAATACTACGCCCATTTAGGGTTTAGTTTACTGTGCCTCTGTCTAGTAGTGACACAGAGATGACCCCCGGGCTAAACCTACAATCTCCCATCCACTCGTCAAGATTTCTCTTGAAGAGAGTTAGTGAGGGGCTCTGCCTAACATGGACTGGGATTCTGTTCCAGAGTGTAGGGAGCCTCTGGGTTATGAATCTGTCCCTCCAGCATGTCCTGTTTATTTCTGTGTTGAGGTTCAAATCTCTTGCTCTTGTGGATCTGATGGATTTGGATTTTCTGAGGTGGAGCATGTCCATTAATTCCAGGTTGGACATGGCCTTGCACGTCAGGCATAGATCACCTCTGAGTAGGTGGTATGCAACTGAATAGAGCTGGAGTTTCTTCAGCCGGGCAGCATATGGCATATGTTTGAGATCCTTTATCCTCTTGGTGAGGAACTTTTGGGGTCTTTCCAACTGCTGCAGGTGTCGGGTAAGATGCATCCCAAATGGGCATTGTACTCAATCATGGGCCTGATAAGAGAAGAGTACAGGGGCACAATGACCTCTCTTGATCTAGATAAGGTAGGCAATATAGAAGGTCTTCCTAACCACTTTGGCAATGTGAGTGTCAAATGAGAGGTTACTGTCAACTTGGGTCCCTAAGTCCCTGATTACCTCTTCCGTATTTAATGGATTACCACCTATGTGGTAATTTGTGGGTACCTTGTTTTTCCCAAAGGGTATGACTATACATTTTTTGGCGTTCAGCTTAAGGCCATGGCTCTGGCACCAATTATCCATTTCTATGAGGCCTCCCTGAAGGATGCTTGTGTCCGCTGGAGTATCAGTTATGGCGCCCAGTTTGCAGTCATCTGCAAACTTTGTCAGCCACAATCCTCCTATGTTTGCCTGCACCTCGGAAAAATAAATGCCGAACAAGAGGGGTCCCAGGACTGAGCCCTGTGGGACACCGCTTGTGACCGGCTTAGAGTCTGACATGGCTCCAGCAACTCTGACCCTGTGGGTTCTGTCCTTGAGCCAGTTTGCAACCCATCTTGTGACATATGGGTTTACATTTAAGCTGGTGAGTTTGTCTATGATGCCCGAGTGGGGTATTGTGTCGAAGGCTTTTGCAAGATCAAGGTAGGCTGTGTGAACTGCCTTACCCTCATCAATGGCTTTAGTGACTGTTTCAAAAAAGTCGACCAAGTCCAAAAGGCAGGATCTGCCCTTGACAAAGCCAAATTGGGTAGGATCCAATATCTGTAGGTCCCCAATGTCATTGTTTATGAGTTCCATAATGATCCTTTCCATAGCTTTGCAGACCAGGCTCGTCAAGCTTATGGGGCAGTAATTTCCAGGGTCCGTAGAAGCACAGCCTTTGTGGAGTGGGACCACTGTTGCTGTACCCACTCTTTGGGTACGTATCCTGTAGTAAGGCTAAGATTAAACAGCAGCCTTATGTGCGGGTTTAGTTCCTCTTGGAGTTCACGTAGCACACAGCCTGACACACCGTCCGGTCCCATTGATGCTGTGTTTTTAACTTTGGAGAGGGCGGCTCTCACCTGGGCATCTGAGATGTTAGGGAGGCTACACTCTGCTGGGATAGATATTTCTCCTTTTGGAGGGGAGGGGAGAGGAGAAATTTGCACTGAACCCGTCTGCCAGAATGTTGGCAATGTCTGTGGGTTCAGTGTATTTTGTGTCATTTTGGACTAACTCTGAGCATATCTGGGAGTTTCCACCCAGGTTTCTAACATATCTAAAGACGGCCTTGTGATTGTCTTTTGTGTCTTTTGCGATTTTTCTCTCAAAGTTGGCCTTGGATGATTTTATGAGTGATCGTAGTTTTTTGCTAGTACTGATCAGAGATGCCTTCCCTTTTAGGGATTTTGCTCTGTCATGTAGTAGCTTCCTCCTACTGTTGTAAAGTTTGTTAATGGCTGGGGTCCACCAGACAGGGCGCCTGCCTTTGGGGGAATGGGTCTTGGTTTTATTTGGGATTGCATGATCCATGCATTCTTGAAGGTGCCCATAGAAGGCATTTATAAAGGATTCAGCAGTGTGGGTTGTGGTTTCCACTGGTCCAGGGGCCTTGAAGGATACCACTTCAGTCTTAAGAAGTGTGAAGTTGGCTTTTGAGAAGTTCTTCACTGTGGTCTTTTGTGCAGGGGGTGGAGGCGGGATGTGGATTTCCAGTGAGATTAATTTATGGTCTGATCTCACCAATGAAGGGTATACTTCCGGTGTGGAGCATTTTGTCCCCATGTTTGTGATGATCAGGTCTAGTATATTATCTCCTCTTGTGGGAATGGTGACTAGTTGTTCCATCGCATTTGAGTTTATGAATTCTAGGAACCTTTGGGCTAGGGTGTTGGGGCTTGAGTAATGTTCCCAGTCTATGCTTGGGTAGTTGAAGTTTCCCAATATGATGGTATTTGGAGAGACATTCATACTCTCCAGTGTCTTCAGGAAGGCTGTGTGGGGTTCCACATTCATACTCTCCAGTGTCTTCAGGAAGCCTGTGTGGGGTTCCTGAGTTTGAGAGGGTGGTCTGTAGCATGCTACAAACTGTAGGGCAGTTTTGCCTATGGTTAATTGCACATGGATGGTCTCCGATGCTTCGTGCGTTACCACTAACCTGGAGGTGTGGGTATCTTTGATGAATATGGATACTCCCCCTCCTTTTGTGGTTTGGTCCAAGTTTTGGGGCCGGAAAGCATGATATGAGGTAAAACCTGGTAGTGCTGGGGTGCTCTCAGGATCCTTGAACCAGGTTTCAGTCACTGCACAGACATCAATGTTCTCCATACTGAGGAGGGCTTCGAGAGCGTGCATCTTGAGGTTTAGACTTCTGGCATTGAGCAGCATTACCCTTAGTTTTTTCCACTTGTGTTTTCTAGGGAGGTAGGTTTGTCTTTTGAGCCTTGCCTAAAAACATCACTATGGGGGTGGCAAGAGCCTTGGCCAATATCCGGAAGCCCAGGGGTGACAGGTGCAAACCATCCCTTGCGAAGCAGCATGGCTTGTCAAGCATGTCATCCCAAGCAGTCAGACATTGGATCCCCTTAGAATGACACCAGTAATTAAGCCAATTGTTAAAACTGATCATTTTGTCTTTGTACTGTGGCATCATTCTTGGTGAGGGTAAGATGCTGCTCAGGGTCAGGGTCATACCGGCCTGGGCTACATAATCAGAGAGCTCCTCTATGTCTCTTTTAATGTAGTCCAGGGAGGTACGTCTCAGGTCATTCACACCAGCATGGACAATGACTGAGTCATATTTGTACTTGCTTTGGAGTGACCTGAGTGCTTGTGTTATTTGGTGGATTCTAGCGCCGGACAGGCAGCTTACTGTAAAACTTTCCTTGTTCAGTCTGGTGAGCGGGACGTCAGTGTGTCTGACTATGGAGTCACCTATTACAAGTGTGTCTGGCATGTTGTTTGGCCTTAAGGGCTGTGACTGTTTAGCACACTGACTTTGTCAACTATGTGTTGCATGTGCTATGTCTTGAGGTAGTGGTCGCTTGGGTGTCTGCTTTGGAGGCCTCTGTTGGTTTCGTAGATTTTTAATCAGAGCCTCTGAGTATGTTTTTGTGTGCTTATGTGTTTGGTTTGCAGTTGTGATAGGTCTATGTGAGACTGGGTGTGTGGTGTGCGTGGTTACCTTCTCCTCCTGACTGGTTTTGCCAGTACTGAGTTGAGAGAGCTCAGCCTCCAGTTTGGCTATATAGTTGCATCTCTCACATATATTTGTATTTGTTGGGAGGAGGAGAGGGTTGTCTGTGTACATGAGGCAATTGTAACATTGCCTCAAGATTCCCAGATTCACCAGCTGAACAGAAGAGGATGCCAGCAACTGACCCTTCGACATGCTAGAATAGTGTAAAAGATTGCTGTGTAACTGAGTCAGAAAGGACCTATAGGGAAATGGGTACTCAAGGGGATTTAGGTGAATGAAGTACTTTCTTTTTGTTTTAGAGTGCTTTACCTGTATAAAAATGCTTTAGGAGCAAGTGCTGTGCTTTTCAGATAGAGAATAGGCTGTTTAGATTGCAAGTAGAGCAGTTCTAAGGGAAAAATTGAAGAGCAGACTTTACAGAGCCAGAAATAGTTTAAACTTGATTAACCAGCGCTACCCGATGCTGCTCTATGAGCAACTTTGCGCAAAAACGGGCTTTATAACAGGGGGTCGAAAAGAGCCAGGAATTGACCCAAAATGGCCAATAAACTACAAGTTGCTGGGCTGGAACCACTCCTCTAGGGACAAATAGGTTGCTCAGTGCTCCCCACTCCCACTTGTGAACAAAGGAACTTCCTCTTATCCAAATAAGGATATGGATAGCACAGGAACTATGATAAAGCCCAGAGATCAGCAAAATCTGAAGACTGGACTATTCTAGTTCAGTAAGGTGGGAAAACAAGGATATTTTTTGTTTTTTTTTTCTTTTTTTTACAGAGACAGAAGAAAAAGATACAGTAGCAAACAGTAAATGCTATAAAACGGCTAGCACACTTGAGTGTGTCAGCCTAACAGTTTAAAAAGTTATTTTTGTTTAATTTAAGTGCTCAGTTCAGCAATATATTCACACACACTTTCATCTGCCTTGCTTCTATGCTCATGAAACTTTTTCCTATATGTTTCAGGTGTTAGCTTAAACAATTCTAACAAGTGATTTTTAACAGCAGTATAATCAAAACATGCAACGTCACACATTTTTGACAAAACAGTTACAGATTTACCATGGAGTAAGGGAGTCAGGAACTGTACCCAGAACCTTTGGTCAATGCTATACTGTTTGCATACCCTCTCAAACATATGAATGAAACTATCAAAATTATCCCCCTCTTTAAACTGCAGAAGAAATTTATTGACCTTTTGCGCTTCTGGGATCCAGTTACTCCCTTCCCCATTACCTCCATGACTCTGGCAAAGAGTCAGGATTTCCCTCTCATGCCTCCTCTGCTGCTCCTTTTCCTCGGCTTCTATCTGAAAACGCCTGGCCTTCAACTCAAGTCTCTTTAGCTCCAGATGGATTTTTGATGGATTTTTAAGTCCTCTGCAGAAATGTTGAGCTGTCCATTATCCGAGGGTATTACATCTCCACTGCAAGTCTGATTGTCCTCCTGGTTGCTGTTTTCGGATGAAGCTGTAACCAAGGCTGCAATCACGTCTGCCTTAGTCAGGTTTCCATGCACCAGTCCCCTAGCCTGGCACATCTCTGCCAGCTGTCTTCTTGTCAGCTTTCCATACTCCTCTGCTGACATGCTGCCTGCTCATCCTGACTAACTAAGCTAACAAAAGAAATAAAACAATTGTTATCTGAACTCTAAATCAGCCACGCAGTGAATACTCAGAGTACAAAACACCTTCAAAGCATACTGTACACAAGCTACAGGAATTAACTGTGCCCACACCACTACAAGCCAAGTAGTATTTGCCAACCAATTAATATGTGATGTGGATATCCCACCACTGCTAGGATAGGGCACGTGCATCACATATTAATTGGTTGGCAATCAATGATCCTCAAACCTCGCCACTAACACCAGCAAGGGGCATCTCATATAGGAGGAAAGGATAACAAATACACACAGTAAAGTGCAATTTCCCTTTAGAGTACACAGAGATCATAGTCAGTCCGGGGCTGGTTGCTCCCTTGCTCTCCAGGTCCCTAATAAGACTCCCCACTGGCACAGCTATAGGGTCCATATCTCAGCCAACTGGGCAAGCTAAAACCTCCAGCACCCTCTACATCCAACTAATGCGTCATGTCCCTGCCCAAGTAGCTGACATCCACACACTTTGAGATAAGAGTTTCATACAACCACACAGACACTCCTCGGGAAGGCTGGCACAGACTCTCCAGCAGTGCCCCTTTTACCAAGACTATACAGTAGAAATCATTGCCACCACCCAGCTAATATTTATCAGCTACTCAAAGGCCCTTAAAAAGGTGTCCAGTTATTACTGTGCAATATTATTATCCAATTGGTAAGTGAGACTAAACAGTCAAGGCTTATTAGAGTGATTTGGCACAGGATCACTATTTACATGCAATCTAATCTAGAGCTTAAATTATCTCTACACAAAACAGCCACAGTTAAAGGGTTTAAAAATATTTGATAATAAATAATTAAAAACACAAGATATTACTTTGTGATCTCTGAACTCTTGACTACCACTGTATAGTAAAGAGAAATACTTAAAATAATTCAGTAGTACAGTTCCGACATCACAGAAAAACAGTCCAATCTTTCTAGTGTCTAGCTATTTCTAAGAGAAAACACAAGTCTAAGATAAACGTACATATAAAGCAAAGGCAGAGTGCTGATGGGTTGGATGGTCAAGACAAAAATGCTTAATGCTCTCTGATTCACTCTGTTTTTTTAAATCACATTCCTGGTTCCCATTATATCATTCTTCACACTTCCCTGGGTTCCCAGGCTAACAGAAACTGCATTTACATTCTTAACATCTCCTTATGTTGTCTTGCAGCTGGTCAGGAAGCAAAGCAATAAAAATACATTTGCATGTTGAAATCTAGCAATTTAACTATTGGGTAAAACAATAGAAAGAATGTCTTCGTTTAGACATTTTGGCACCATGTTTAGATCAAAGGGTCACAACATGCTTTACTTGGTCAGCTTTTTGCCAGCAGAGTGCACTGTTTTTACATTTTTGCAGTTCCACATGTAACACTATTTTTACCATTTAAGACAACAAGCCTGTGGTTTACATTCATATTTACAGATAACAGAATTATCTCCAAAATTCTATCTGGCTAGGCTGGCAGCCTTCATCTATCTTCACCCAATCTTCACACAAGGTTTACGAGTGAATAATAAAGGTAAAAAAGAAATGGAGAAGGTTATGTGGAAAGAGGTAGAATAAATACAATTTACATTAACCTGAATGATGAAAACTGTAACACATTTCGATAAAGATAGAAAGAAAGAAAAGAAAAACAAAGGACAAAGCTGTCAGAAACTACTGCTACACCGTTATATATAATTTAGTTTGAGTTGATCAATAATGCCTAAGATTAATGTTGGGAAACAGACATACTTACTATCCAAGCCATAATGCTTCACACCCTTTGTTGTCCACATGGTGATGGGATGGCCTTCATGAACTCTGAAGATGGCAAACTTTGTTTTAAGAAAATTGAGACAGTTCCTCAAATAATCTGAATGGAGAGGGCAATCAGTTGTCTCATGCTGTGGCCTTGATGCAGTGTCATTTCATGTTCCAATTCATTCTTCCTGTATCCTTGGCAGCCTTCCTGTCTTTTTCTCACACACGTGCACATGCATGCACGTGCATTTACCTACAGGTAGATAACCCCAAAGTGAATGAAAATATTGTGTATATGATTCTCAGAAAATAAACATTTTGCTTCATGAAGCATAAAACACAAATGAGCTATCTGTGTTTGACATTAAATGAAGACATATGATGGGAGAAACCTTGATTCAGTTTTAGTGATGTTTTCTTATTCTACATGATAGCCCCCTACCAAATATTCAGGTATGTCCACAGTTCATACATGCACCCTGCTATTTCCTCAGAATGAAGATGCACTGTTTTACTTAATAAGCAATGTAAAAACAATACAACTGTGTGTTGGAATGGTCAGGGAATTGAGACAGTTATACTTTCATCTGAACACAAAATTCATCAGAATTATAATCTCTATTATTCAAATGAATCCTATTATTAAATGCTGCTAAAAAATCAGTTAAACCAAAAACACATTTAACAAACATTAGTTACAACTATTCTGGGCAAAATTGTTTCTCCATCTTGTATAGAGCCACCTTTTATCCAAGTCTTTCATTTCTATAATCAATAATTCAAGCCTGGAGTTTAGATTTCATCTGAAGTCACTTCCATACAATTTAATTTGTTACTTCCAAATACTGAACAAGCTTTGATATCGACAAAATACAAGCAACAAAGAAGATTCTGCCTTCTTTCCTTATGCTATCCAAAGAGCAACAACAGAATTTGGGCATATGTAATATGTTCAGCAAACTATGAGTGAGTGCTTCTGTTGTTTCAAATATTCACTTTATACTGCAAAAAATATCAGCATTACAGGACAGTTCATACATCACCACTTTCTACTGTTTTAATACACAAGACATTACTAATATTTATTATGTCTATTTTTTTAATGAAGACTATGAATGACCATCAAGTTATTCATTAAACAGCAGTAGACATCCAATGAGCTTTACTAGCATTAGGCTATCAAGATTATATTAATAATCTAAATTTTGTACTATATGAAATTCCAAAACCAAACTTCTATTACATATATTTGTTTACCTAGTAGACTACCCATATGAACTATAGCACAAACATAACGCAAGGCCAAATCACAGAATCATCTACTACTACTACTATCATGAATTCAGAGATCCCACAAATAATACCACAATCATACTTGCAAGAACTAAATGGATGCTACAGTGTGCATAATAATACTTCTACACTCAAACATCACAGATCATAGTAAACAAAAATGACAAGTTTCCATCGCAACTCAATTATTTTTACATTAATATTCTTTTCACAGCATTAATAAACTTAACTAATATCACTTAATGCAAGAATCTTTAAGTCATTAAAGCTGACAGTCTGTGGTATGAGTCCATATTTTATTAGAGTACAATTTAAAATTATTGTTTTACATGTCATTTTAGTATAATTTTACAATTCATGTATCTTCTAAAGACTGTAAATTCTATAGATGGTATATTCTACAAGGACTGAGGACCCCTGCATGCATTTTTTTTTCTTTCAGCTTCTTCATTACCTAAGAAATGTGCACTTCAAAAATAAAGTTGGAGACACCGTGTATTTTGACCAAAATGGAGATCCACCAGCAGTGCTGGATATAGTGAACTGGCAGATGGCACCTAATAATTCCATCCAGCATGTACATGTGGGTAGCGTTAACCTTAGTGCTCCTTATGGCCAGCAGTTCCAAAACAATGGGAGTGCCATCATATGGAATGGGGCCTTCCAAAAGGTTTGATGCAGTTTAGAAGCTCTTTGTAAATATTTCAAAAGCAGGATTATCAGTTTGAAGCACTATGACATTCAATGCAATTATTCAGTCAGGGTGTCTTTAAAAACTACAAAATGATATAAAGTCTGTCATGGATTTTACGGTTATTAAATGATCACATGTCAAGAAGTTTGGTTTGTCATGTGAAAACATCCAAGAAAGAATGGCTTGGACTTAGGAAATCAGGCATACTTGATACAGAAGGAAGTATTTGTTAAGTACAAAGCACCTCTTAGTAAAGATGTGCTGGATGTGGTGCATACAATTGCATATTAACATGCTTAAACCTTTTTACTTTCCTACGTGCCTCAATTTCCTACAGAGGCATCTCAACACTCCTACTACAAGGGTGACTGTCTCTACCTACCCCTTGCTTGTGTGGTAATGCAGGCTTCCTCCCTCTGTCTGCTTTTGGGTTCATTTCTAGCATTTTTTCTTTCCTCATCAATTGATAAACACTGATATGCATACTGACTGCCTTATACATAAATTTTCTTATGTAATACTTTTATAATTTTTGCTTTGTTGAATATTCATATGTTTCTTTTTATTTATACCCTTCCATTTTCTACTCAGACATACTTACTAAATTTAAATAATACACAATATGTATCTTCTAGACACTGATGCCTATGGATTTACAGCTTCAGAGATGCTTAATAAGTACAGGGTTGCATGTACTTTTATTTATTTATGCTTTGTTGACTAGGCCTAACATACTAGGACAAAGTTGCTTATATAGTGAATCTGATAAGGAAAGCTCTTTTCAGAATGTGAATCTGTATTTATGGAAAGGGACTTCAGAAAAAAACTGCAGTGTTTACAAATTAATCTTCATTAATTGCAATCCAGGACCTAGTTTTGCTGCTGTCTAGTTTGAGGGGGTGACTATTCTGTTGATTGGGTATCCATGTTACTATTACTACTGGATACTGCAACTATTGAGAGGGATGCAATGCACTGATGGGGAACGCAACGTCTTTTTTCAAGATACTTAACCACACATCTCATTGTCTTCCCAGCAATTCTTCACAAACCCAACAACAGTGGGAGAACAAAGCCTACAAGTCATGGACAATTTCCAAGTGCTACTCTAATTCACTTTAAGTAAACACTGAGGGGTGCGTTTAAGAGTGACAAATTGTTGATGGAAGTGGATGCATAAAAAGAGGAATGTTATCTCCGGTAACAGTCACACATACTTTTGAACAGTAATGGCCATCAAGGGTAAAGTAGAAAGCAGTCGCCTGATACATGCAATCCAATGGACTCATGCAATTTATCAGAACTGGGGACATTAATTCAGCATGTACTGCTAAAACTTTAACTTTAACTTTAACCAAGCTTAAGTTTCAGCTTTTTCCATGGCAATACAGACAAACAAAAAGATGGCAAATAGAAATAAGTCAGGCACTTATACGTAAAATGTAGAGCCCACTCTAATACTAAACATATCTTTAAATAAGAAAGTTTTGGAGTAGACTATTTTGCTCTAGTCTTCCATGCCACTCAGTTAAATGATTGACAGGGGATTCCAGGAAAAGGTGATTGCAGTCAATTAGGGGAGGAGAACACAGAGAGGGTGGGGTTTCTGCTAGAGCTTTGACATAGCCCCATTGATTCGGGGAGTAACATAATTTCACAGTAGGTTTCCATTAGAAATTCAGCATCAAAGGGAAGGAGCCTGCAGCAAAAGTACAGTTGTGTAAAATCTTACCATAACAGTAGATGCTCCGTCCTTCACTGTTGCAGTATTCTTAACCTCTGGGATTCCCTGCCTCAGTAGCCCCATGTCCAGCCAGTATACAACTACTACAAGTATACTACAACACTACTAGTATACAGCTACTTTCTCCATATCTATTTTTTTTCTTTCATCACTTGTTGATACTGGTACAATAATGCTGATTAATTTATCTCCGTTTTTACCACCAACTAAATTCATGCTTTTATGTATATATTCTGTATATGTTACTGTAATCAAACCAACTAAATTCCTGACTTAGATATAGTGGTTACAGTAATATACCCTGAATATATACATAACACTGTTTCTACTTCAGTACCAATTAATGTTTATTTTTTTTTTCTGCATCTATGTTCTTGTTGGAGCTTTTCTCCCTGTGCCTCCCCCAAAAATGGGCTCTTTTAGGCCAAATGGACTTTCCCAGTAAACAAATGCAATAACTAAATAAATAAATAAAAGCCTACTGTTGCTTTAAGGTAGGACATGCATCACATGTATACTCCTTGCAGTGCGTAGGGCATAAAAGTGATGTCCAGATGTACTATCTTCAGAACTGATGGCCCCAGTGGGAATCCCAGTCCAAGGAAAACCAAGAGGTAACCAGTACATTTAGGAGGGAAATGGACCAGGGGGAAGGAGGGAGGGAGTGAATATTGCAACAGTGAAGTGAAGGAAAATACATCTACTGTTATGGTATAAGATTTTACACAACAGTACTATGTCTTTTAATTCACATGTTGCAGTATTCTTAACCTCTGGGAGAGCACCAAAGCTCAAGAAGAAACTTGGGAGGAAGAAGGACCAGCAGAGGCTTCCAGGAACCCATGAAAGATGGCCCTAGCAAAACCAGCTCTTGCTATGGAGATTCCATTCAACTTGCAGTGCTTGGTAAAGTATGCACAGAAGTCCAGGTAGCTGCTTCAAGAACAGAGTTAGTATCCAACCCCTTGAGAAAAGCCACATAAGAAGCCACAGCCTGAGTAGAATGAGCCTTTACAGAAGAAGGAAGGCACTTATCATGAAAAGTATTACAAAAAGAAATAGCCTTTGAAATCCAAGAAGAAAGTTTGCTTGGATAGAGCTAAACCTAGAGACCTAGGATGAAAGGAAACAACTAATCAGATTTTAATAGACTTAGTGTTATCTAAATAAAATCGAAGTTGTCTATGCACATCCATCGTATGCAGCATCCTATCACTGACAGATTATGGAGATGGGAAAAAAGTAGGTAAATGAATAGACTGATTAAGTGACAGCACATTAACCACCTTGGACATAAAAGGAGGATTAGCATGCAAGGACACTCCGTCCTTATGAAACACAAAAAAGGAGGACAAGCCACAAGGGCTAGAAGCTCAGACACCCATCTAGCAGAAATAAGGGCCAACAAAAGAACAGTCTTCCAAAAGCAATGTTGCAAGGAAGCTGAAACAGCAGGCTCAAAAGGAGCCTGAGTTGACTTATTCAAAACAAAAGTAAGACCCCGGTGAGGAATAACAGGCTTCATCAGTGGCCTAATATAAAGGACGTCTTTAAAGAACTGGTTAGTTTCAAATCTAGAAGCTAAAGGAGGAGATAAAGGCAGACAAGTAAAGGTAGCAGATACGTGGGCCTTAACAGAAGAATAGGCCAAATCAGCATTGAGAATTCACACAAATAAAAACCAAAGGAACATCCAAAGTAAGTGGATCCAGGTTACGAGAGAGACACCAAAAAAGAAACCTCCCCCATTTGGATAAGGAGGATTTCCTGACCTCCTGCAGGACCTAAGCACATCCTCTGAAAAAAAGGTGTCTATGTGGAATCAAAATCCCATCACCCACAGTGTCAATTGAAGAGTGGATGGGTGGGGATGGATGAGAGATCCCTTGTCTTGGGTGAGTAGGTTAACCCTGTGAGGTAACTCATGATGATTGCACTTGGCTAAATGCAGAAGAAGAGGGAACTAATGCTATCTCAGCCAGAAGGAAGTCACCGACAGGATTGTCCTGTCAAATTCTGAACAGTACTTTTGAAATAAGAGAAAGGGGAGGGAATACATAAAGAAAAATACTCTTCCCAGAAAAAGAGAGGGCATCCCCCTTCCACACCAGAGGACCTGGGACTCTAACACCAAATATAGGAGGTTGTCTTTTTAGAGGAGAGGCAAATAGATCTACTTGAGGAGTACGCCATCAGCGGACAATGTCCAGAAACACATCCCTGTGAAGTATCCATTCTTGGACTGAGTTAAGGACCTATTCAGAATGTCTGCCACAATGTTTTTGACCTGAGGGAATGTAAACTGCCTGAAGAGTCACTTGACATCCCTGTTGTATTATCTGTAAGTACCTTGAGAGGTCCTGGGGAGAAAAGAGGATGTGAAGCCTGAAGAGCCAGCAGAAGAGCCCTCATCTCTTTGACATTGATGTGCTCCTTCTGTTGAAGAGACAACCACACCCCCTGTACCTTTAGGGAGCCAAACGCTGCTCCCCATCCCTCTTCTGAAGCATCTGTGAACAGTTCCTGAGAGAGAAGTGGTTGATGAAAAGGGAGCATAGGAATGATGAATGACATGACACCCAGAACAATCAGAAACTTCCTGGCTGTAATACAGGCCAGAGGAGGATGAGTTTGAAAGAAAGAAATGAGTGTAAAGGCCTTGGGAGGTGACATGGATTCACCAGCACAGGCTCAGTCTGAATCCTGCAACCTAGAAAAACATGATCCTGAGAAGGAGTCAGAGAAGGATTTTGAAGTTTTTTTGTGAACCCCAGGCTCTGAAGAAGGGAAATGACAATATGAAGATTTTGCAACAGAGTCTCTGGAGAGGAGGCCTGAATTAGCAGGTCATCCAAGTAAAGAAATACTTGGATTCCCTTAAGCCTGCAAAAAGCATTCAAAGGAGTGAGGCATTTGTTGAATACCCTTAGGGCAGTAGAAAGGGTAAAAGGCAAATCTGAGAACTGAAAATGTCTGGAAGCAACAGAGAAATGCAAAAACGTCAAGAAAAGGGTCTAGATTGGCTTTCAAGGATTTTTATCTCCATATTCCAGAGACACCATATAAAGCCTGAGGAAGCAAAAGAGGAAACAGTGTTTAGATGATAGAGGCCTATAATTGGTCTCCAAGTACCAACTTTTCTGGAAACTAGAAACATTCTGGAGTAAAACCCCCTCCTCTTTGGGACAATGGCACCTCTTGAATAGTACCCTGAGTCAAAAGATCTCGGAAGGACCTCTGGGAAAAAAGGGAGTTGTTCTCAAGGATGCTTAGGGATGCCCATATAAGGGGGACAGGATTTCCATACTATGAAACATCCCTGGTGAATAATGGACAGAACCCAAGAATCCTGAGTAATCGGAATCCAACCTGGAAGAGCAAGAAAGGTGAAGAGAAAGAGGAACATGGCTGGGAAGAGGCAGATAGTCCGACAGCACTTGGTTTATCTGGAAAGGAAGACTTCTGAGTCCCTGTAATCTGAGTAACCTTAGCAAGAGGAACCAGTTTGTCATTCTTTTTCCCTTAGTAGGAGGACATGATTTTCTGCAAACAAAGGCAGGCTTATTTGGGTAATTTCTTTGAAATTTAGGAGAAACACACGTTTGAGTTCTTATAAGGTCTTCCCCTTATCCTGAAGGGACTTAAACCAGCAGCACCCTCCTCAAATAAGTCTTTGCTATGAAAAGGAGCATCAATCAGCTTAGCTTTGATATCATCAGGCAATGGTTGAAGTCAAAGCCAAGAGCACCAACTCATCACTGAACCAAAAGCAGCAGTCCTTGAAGTTGCATCTGCTGCATCATAACTACACTTGATGGAATAATGAAGCATGTGACAGGAAGCCCCTAACAGGGAAAGAGCAGAAGTTTTACCCTCAGAGTCTTGGAGATCAGAAATAATCTGACAAGCTTGAGAAAGAAGAGCAAACACATACCTGGACATATGGGTCTGATAATTAATAGCCATAAAAACCAAGGTAGCTGAGGGTAAACCTTCTTACTAAAACTTTCCATGGTTCTGCTATCTTTATCAGAAGGCAGTAAATTTGGGAAAAAGAAGGAAATCAGAGTTGCCAGATGCTACAGACACCACTAAGGGGTCAGCAGTAGGACATTTGCACAACATGTTACAGTCCTCAGGCATCCAATAAACCTATCAGGTTTCTTGGGAACAGGGGTCAGAGAATCAGGTGCTTTAGAGGCATTGGAAAATGCATCCAAAAAAGCAGTTAAAACAGGAGGAATAGCAGAAGGTTTTGGAGATTTCATCTGCACCAGCTCATAGTACCTCTTATGGATATAAGAGACCTGAGCACAATCCCTTTTAAAATATTCCATCATTCTACAGATTGTGCCCTCAAAAGAAATTTCTTCAAAGGGAGCATCAGAATACTTCTTCCTCTGACCCATAGTTCAAAGGAAAAGGAGATTGGGAAGAATAAGCAAGAGATTCCTCAGAGGAATCAAGTTCCATGGGCCTTTTAATGGGAGTAGAAGACCAAGGGGGGGGGGCTTGGAACAGACCTCCCCCCTGAGGAGGTTTTAATGCCATCAAAGCAACAAACAAACCTTGAGTGAAAGCCTGCCACTCACTCTGTAGATCCCTAGTAGCAGGAGAGACATGTTTAGCTTTTCATTTTTTCTTGAATGGGACATCTGCTCTGTAAAACTTAGAAGACTGAGCCAGGACAGAATTCAATAAAAGCAGTAGGAACTTCTTCCCTAACTAAAATCTGAGGAACACCCCTACACCACTCAGAAATAAATCAACCATGGTTACCCCTGAAAATCCAAAAAGGACACCTACAAAGCCTCATCTGACATGATGAAAGTCAGGATTCCTGTTCACCTCCAACCTGGTCTTGGCAGAGGAATCCAACAGCAAAGATGGACAAACCTCCAGGTTCTCACTGACATCAGCAGAAACATTTGGTGGAGGCTGGACAGTGGAAGAATCTGGTCTTGGCTTCCTAACCTTCTTTTACTCTAGCAGCTGACCTTTGGGGCAGGAAGTTTCTTCAATTGTTTTCTCACCAAGATGCTTGAGTCACTGATTCTTCAGATGGAATGCTAGACAATATAGCCTACTATGCAGAGCCTTTGTTATGAAACCCTGACAATTGGAGCAGGACTTTTGGTCATGAGAGGCACCCAGGCAAAATAACCACTGTTCATCATGGACATTATGGGGAATTTGTCTCCTGCCTTGGCATTTAGCCTTCCCGGATGACATGTACCCCCAGAAGCAACATAAAGTCAAGAGAAAAACAAAATACCAACAGGGGACTTATCTGCAACAGCTTGGAAACCAACAAACAGGACATAGGCATTCAAACTAATGATTAAGATATGTGTTATGACTGACTACAAGGATGTAGGAGTTCAGACAGATGATCAAGAGATGCATTTAGACTGGTGGCAAAAAAGTTCTGAGGATGGTAGGTCCACGCATCAGCTTTATGCCCTATATTATGTGAAGAGCATGCATGTGGCATACGGCATATCTTACAGCAATAGTAGGCTTTTGTATACTATCTGAACACAGGGCTGTCAAGACAGGGAATCCCAGAGGTTAAGAATACTGCAACACATGAATGGAAGGACATCTATCACTACATATGGAGTGTACAATATTATCAGCTGCTCTCCAAGATAAGGCATACAAAAAAATCTCAGTGTACAACACAGTATATGTGCAACTACTTACTTAAATTCAAACCACTCACCTTTTCAGACTACCAGTGATACAGTCCCCTGCTTTGACCTTTATTACTTGGGGCACAGATATAAAATGGAGCACACCAGTAATTGTGCAGATGAAGGGTAATCAAATGGGAGAAAAAGTGTAAAATGGAGCAAAATGAGGCAGGAAATGTAGCTAGAGGCACAGCCAAACCTGCTTGTTGACAAACCGATTAAAGTCAACATTGCTGAGCAGGAAGAGTTATCAGAGGACTGCCTGTGTCAGTGATTGCAAGGAATAGTTGTAGACAGAGATAGGATTGCACATGTCTCACATAGCTGGGTACTGATTTTTAAATAATAAAGGAAAAAAACATAAGGATATATATATATATATATATATATATATATATATATATATATATATATAGTAATATTTATTGTTTATGAATGTAAACATTTTCAGTGACTTGTGTTTTACAATGGAGAACATGCATGACTATAATAGGGAGAATAGGAGAGATGGCAGCGATGTAGTTTTACTGTAGGAATCTCAGCAATTGGATGTGATAAGATGGATAGGTAGAAGGGGGAATAAAAAGGCTAAAAAGACAGATAAAATAGTTAAGTGCTGTAGGAATCTCAGCAATTGGATGTGATAAGATGGATAGGTAGAAGGGGGAATAAAAAGGCTAAAAAGACAGATAAAATAGTTAAGTGCTTTTGTCTCTGTTCAATCAAAAGACTTCTTCAGAATGAAACAATTAAACTATTTTCTAGTCTGGTGATTCCTTACTGGGAGTATCTTTGCTTGTGGATTCTGTGGGCTTCAATACCTTGTAGTACAGTGTTTCTTTTTCCAAAATTGTAAAGATACAATGCATAATGTTGCTGCTGTTACTGTATGGATATTTTTGATGAGATATGTATGCATGTACGTGTATATGACTATACCTCACTATGTCAAATTGTCAGTTCAGTGCCTGAAAGTTCACTGATAGCACTCACCAAGTGCTGAAGATGTTGATAAAAGGAAAATTGCAAGGGGTAAGGTAAGTGTTATGGCTGGGAGCATTGAATGATCTGTGAGTTAGGGTTAGATTAAAGGCTAGGCAGGAGATGAATTTTGTGTAGTGTGTATCTGGCAATATATGGTGTCATTTCCATAATCATGACCACTCTGGGTGACCCGCCCAAACAGCTGATACTTAAACGTCCATCAGTGAATTCTTGAGATGGTAGGCAATACTCAGATGACCTCTGGTGATGTCAGGCACTTGCAGAAGAGGTGTGTCACACCAGAAGTCCTTCCATTCCGTGGCCTTGTTAGATGATGATCTTTTCACTTGAGTTACCACTGCTTTTAGAACCAAAAGCAGTGCAACCAGCTTGAAAATGTTATTTTGTTGTCTTGTAAGAAATTCAACTAAAACCCAGGGGAGGCCCAAGGGAATTAAAAAGAGTATAAAGAACTTATTTGGCAGTTGACTCTCAATGCAGGCCAGTTCACCTGGGTTGAATGATGCCATTGCTATTAGTTATCAACATGCAGTTTTAAAATGCTACTAAGTAATTTTATGCAATCTTTTATTTGTGACACTTATAGCTTTTCAAAAAAGTGTTCCTGTATGACTATTAATATTTTTTTACTTTATGTTTTTTTTTATGGATGCTTGTTAAAAGTATTTATCATCTACTGTAGTATTTTAATTTTTTCAGATGTATTTAAACCTATGACAAAAGTTATTTTGATGAAGTCCTGATTCAGTGGATAAAAGCGCTCAGGCTTGTTAAATTTTAGGACATATTTATCTGGAGACTTTTGGTTTCTAGGTTTTTACCATGGCTTATCCTGTTATCGTCTTTTGCAATTCCCCTGCAACATTTCAGATTTCCCTGGGTTTGACTATGTTCATTCTTGATCATTATTCTGTACCTGGTTCCTACACACACACACTTTTTTAACCCTTGAATCCCCAATTACTTAGTTTCATATCTCCTATTACCCTCCTCAGTGTTCTAAAGTTTCCTTTCCTTATAATCTGCTTCTCTTCTTGTTGCCATTTTCCATTTTTTTTTTGTAATGGGTTTTTCTCCTCCTCCAGTATAAATATTTGCATGCTTTTGTTTTCCTTACTGCAGTTTGTTCTTTATTTTGCTTAGCCCCATCAAAGTTCAAAGCTATTGACTTAGTCAATTAAGCTATTTGACTCAGTTCTAGCACTTCTATACTTCATCCACCATTTTCAATACCACAACATTTTTGATACTTCTGCTGTTGTTTCTGCACACCTCCAGCATCTAATCTACTTGTAAGGATCTTGTTCTCAAAAGGTACATGGCACTACTTTGTACTACCTACTTTATAGTACACTTTAAGGTTCAGCAAATGTGGCTAAGGGTTAAACATTATCTGTCATCTCCAAAACATCCTCTCAGCCTTCATCTTATTACTCCTGCCATTCCCAAAACATCCTCTCAGCCTTCATCTTATTACTCCTGCCATTCCCAAAACATCCTCTCAGCCTTCATCTTATTACTCCTGCCATTCCCAAAACATCCTCTCAGCCTTCATCTTATTACTCCTGCCATTCCCAAAACATCCTCTCAGCCTTCATCTTATTACTCCTGCCATTCCCAAAACATCCTCTCAGCCTTCATCTTATTACTCCTGCCATTCCCAAAACATCCTCTCAGCCTTCATCTTATTACTCCTGCCATTCCCTTTTTTAAAAACATGTATTCTCTTATGTTTTCCCTGTGGCTTTATATTACATGCAAGGACATCATGTTCTTCTCCATGTTTTCTGTTCTTTAGCTTTGAACCTACCCTTTCAGATGTTGGGAGAAGTGTTACTCTATTTTGATCCTGTTGGTAAGAATTTTCTTCATGGCCCTCCCCTTTAACCAACTTTTGTTTTTTTTTGTTAATCTCCTTTTCACAGCTTAACCTCTCTGTCTACTCCTCCCTTTCCTAGATATCAACATCTCCCTATTTCTCATATGGTACCTGCATTTCTTTTATTATCTTAAGCATTTCTTCTACTACTCTATCCACATTCTCTTTTAGTGTTCCTGCCTCCCTCTTTGGTTGTTTTCACTCTCATTTCTGCCCCTTCAGCAATTAGTTTACACCTATATCATCTTCCTTTCTTCAAGCATGTAGGCTTTTCTCTTCTGTTCTGGAGTGTTTTCCTCCTATGTGATCTTGGTACTTCGATTTTTATATTTTATATTTTATGTACATTTCCTTTCCTGTCATTGGTAGCTGTCATTGTACATGCTTTGTTTTAAGCTTTTGACATCACGCACATATTATCACTTGCTAGTGAATTTGCTTTGTACTTCCTCTTGCTCATGTTCTACTCTACTTCAAAACATAGTTATTTCTAGTATTCTTCTTATATTCTGTGTAATGCACTCCACACCTGTAAACTCAAATATTAAAGCCCTGGCTAATGTCTTCTGCCTCTTAAAGGACAACAACTGGATTCTGTTATGAAATGTTCAACTTCTCTGTCCTTTTTCTCCCTATTTACTGTCCCTGCTATGAATAAACAAGAATACATCCTTTGATTGTTTCTCTCCACTAGAACAATACATTACTGCACTGTGGTGGTTTCACTTTCAAAAATATTTTATCTCACCCTGGAAAAGCTTGCTGTAGTCTCTAATTCACTGATGTAATCAAGGCCAATGAATATAGGTAGTTTTCTGGCCACTTCCCTCCCCAATCTGACTTCATCACGACTGTCCTAAAAACCCACCCATGCTGTGATGTCACAGTTCCCTGGTCCTTCACCTACCCATACAGAAACTAATGGCTAGAACAAGGAAACAGTACTTGAGTCAAATCTCCTGCTGTAAGCTGTCAATCACAGCAGATAGCTCAAATTACCCTTAGCACTTTGACAACTAGGGGAGTTAGGTGTGAAGGGGGTAGGAGAGGAGTCAAAGCACAATTCTGACTTTACAAAAGACTACAATTTAACCATTTTAAAAAGAAACAGCTATAAAAAAGCACTTTGAAAGTCTGTTTTGTAGCATTTGCTCTGTTTGTGTTTTAAGTAGTCATTGAATGGCATGAAATGTTACAAAACTATCTGACTGAAAAACAGCAGTGTCTGCATGTAAAATCAATGCAGTGACAGGATCTATAGGAAGAAAGAAGCCTGCATGATGTAATTTTCTGCAGACAAGTACTGCACTGTGGGATACCTAGAGGCAGACTAAATAATCAGAATTACTTCAAGATACCAGACCTCATGTGGTCAGACTCAGAAATTACTTATAAAATATTTAAAAACCTGTAAATAGTCCCAGAGTGGTGTTAAAATGTAGGAAGCACCAATCCATGATGAAGTAAACATGTTTTTTGAGTCTGTGGGTGTGATTCTCCTTTTAATGGTCCTTTATTGTTTGTCCCATATGGTTTTCTTTGTGTTACATTCCAGATCTGCCAACTCACTAAACTTCCCTGTCTGATCTTTTACAATTCTCCCTGCTCATTCCATATAATCTGTAAGAAAAAATAAAGTACTCTGCTGAAAGTAAGAAGCTTGCCTGCCTCCATCCATCTGCTTTCAGGAGTAGCAGGTCTTCTCTTACTATAGAGACAAGTGTTTTCATTATTAGGATAGAACAGGTAATGACAGACTGAAACATCTTAGATTTCTCCTGTTCTTAACTTAATTTGACTTTCTTGACAAGACCCCTTTTAAAATGCATAGGTGTTATTTGGTTGTTGTATAATGCTTTTTTGTCAGTCTATTGTGAATCATTTTTCTTTATTGATGGTACTACATTTGATGATCATAGAATATATACTTCTTATTCCTACTGTGTGGTTCATGCTGTCTGATGTACTGTAACTTCTATTATATGTGGTAATCAAAAATGATTAATATTGGGGGTGGAGCCTGAATGGCTAACTGAAAGCAGCAGTATTTTAGAGCTCCATATAACTAGTTAAATAAGACAGGAAAAATATTATTTTTTTCTTCCAAGTATAAAATCTTATAGATAAAGGACTAATTTACATAATTAGAAACTTTAGTGAAGTTTTACAAAAAATTTCCTGTCAAAAAGCTTGGAGATATATTCACTTGTTAAAATGAGCAACTCAAAGAATTCTCATCAGGATTCTGCTTTAAAGAAGGAACTACAACAGATGGCATCTACCCTGCAGGAGTTGTCTTTGAAGATGGATAATTTTAAAGAGAACCTAGAAAATCTTAAAACAAGCAGCCAAAACAGGCTGACACCCTCAAGGAAATGCTACAACACCACCAGACAAGGATAACAGGAATAGAGGTTTCTCTAAATGACTTAGAAAGCAGACGTAAGGAAGTGGAAACACAGAAAGAACTGTGTCTTAAACAAAGCACTGGGTTGGTTAATAAAGTAGATGACTTGGAAAATAGGGAGAGGAGAAATAATATCAGGATTTTCGAATTATCTGAAAACACAGAAGGTGAGGATATTATTTCCTTTTTATCAAGCTGGATCTCTGACTTTTTAAATTTAAAAGAAGGACTTTCCTTTGGCATTGAAAGAGCACACAGAGCTCTTCGGAAACCTGCCGCTAACTCAAACTCTCCTCCTAGGTCAATAATTATCAAATTTCTTTCATACTTGGACAAGGAACTGATTTTAAGATCTGCTTGGAGGAAGGCACCTCTGAAATATAAACAGAGTCTGATAAGATTTGATAATGACTATTCATCTAGAATAATGTAACAAATGAAAAAGTATGGCCAATGATAAAGTTTCTGAAACAAAATAACATCAAAGCACAACTTGCATATCCAGCTAAGATAAGAATACTGTATGCCAATGAGAAGAGGACTTTTGTTGACTTAGAAGAAGCCTCTTCATTTACTAAAACTAATAATGTGATTACTTTACCAGATATGGATTGGATGTCACCTTCTCCCAAGAAAACAAAAGAAACAAATGTCTGGACAGATGTCAAAAAGAAGAAGCAAAAGACTGATACTGTTACAGCCAAATCTCTCAAAGCATCTACTATGATATGAATGGTTTTAACATTACTTTAAAGGACCAATTTTACTGCTTGGAATTTTAAAACAAAGGTAACTCACTACTGGAATCTTTATCTATATTTTCTGAAAATAGATGACACATGAGAGTTTTCACATTACCTCAGGTATGTAAAACAGAGTACTTTTCTTTCACAGAAGGAGGGTTATATAGCACACAAAATATTTATACTGTAAATCAACATACATAATATATGCTTATTTTCTCTTAATTTTCTCTTTCCTTTCTCTCTCTTCTTTCTTTTCTCATTATTTATTTTAACTGCATCTTGTCTCCCTTTCTAAATTCTCTCCTATTTACTATACTAATATAGTCTGTATATATTTAATAATTCACTATCTATACATAGATAAAGAATAGTCTAAAATAATCTAGTTTTAAGGTAGACTAATTGGAATAGTGAACTTAATTGTTTTTACAATATTTATTAGATTAATGACAGTCACTGTTATGCTTATTGGGACAGGGGACACATTCCTGATTAACTCTGAAATGTTCCATTCATGTACATATGTCCTTTGAATTATTTCCTTTAAGTATTAACAAATACATAAATAAAGGAGGGAAAAATGTACTTTTGGTTAAGAGAAGTGAAGCTTTCTTCACATTCTATTTGTGTTGTCATAGCAACAGTAAACAATTGCTTTTAGCCTCACAGATAACAAATAATAGGAAAAAGTAATGTTTATTTATTAAAATGAAAAACATAATAGGATGTTTGTAAATATTTTATGATTTATCCTCATAGGATTACATATTCCTAGAAACACAACTGAAATGTTCCCAAACTACATGTGCACTTAAATGTAGCTGCTTGATTAAAATGTATTACTCAGTTTAACATGCTGATTTCACAAGCTGTATGCACTGTAAAAGTTTCATTTTATATGTTACTTGAAATTGTCAGTCTCTAGAGCATATGAAAAGATACATATTACTTTTTGCAACATGTTATCTTGCTTCCAAGTATAGCCAACGGAAACAGACAAATGCAGCCACAACATATTTACCGCTTTCATTCACTAAATTTTAATCCGTGAACTTCTTCAGAAAAACAAAACCAGAACATTACCCATCTCCCTTAAATACCTGTAGATACAGGATATGACATCACTAAAAAAATCATTTTTTTAAAAAACAACTAATTTCTTCAGTAACATGTAAAATGTTAAAAAAAAACAAATCAATACATACTCAAAGAAACTATTATATAATAAACATTTTGTTAAAATTTCTGATGTTAAGCAGTTTATGTACAAAACTGATAACCCATAAACTATCTATTGCACAAGAAACATTTCAAATTAATGGACTCATTGAGCCCTGGTGATCTATCTGCACATAAAATAAGTTGCCATAAGGTCTCCCTACATTCTAAAAAATCATTAGCATCCCCACCAAACTCTATTTTGTGGACTTTTTCCAACACAAAAAATTCAAATTTCTTAAATTGGGGACATACTACTGCATGTTTAGCCAAAGAATTAAACTTGTCTTTGTTCTTAATAGCTAAATTATGCTCATAAATTCTTCGTTTTAAAAACCTCTTAGTTTTCCCTACATAAAAATGGTTACAGGATACACAACAGGCTATATACACAACAAATTCTGTATTACAATTGTAATACCCTTTAGCCCAAATGGTTTGATCAAGAGACTTAACTGTTACTGAACTACTATTACTAATGAACCTACATTGCTTGCAATTCCTGCAAGCATATGTGCCTTTCTTAGTACTAACCAATCTATTACTGTCAGAACGTATGTTGTTGCTACTATTGGTAAATTCTAACATAAATTTCAAATTGACTATTTTCTTATAAGTAAATTTGGGTGAAAAACCGATTGTCATAGATAATTCTTTATTCCCCAAAAGGACCTTCCAATTATCTTCTAATACAAATATCCTTTGACAAATGAATTGGTTTAGCTAGACCTGTTCTCAAAGTAATAACTTCCTGTTCAATCTTTTGCACCCAATCATCACTATAACCTCTGTTGACAAACAAGGACCTTAGAAAAACAACCTCTTCTAGAAAAACATCATCATCAGTTGTCAGTCTACTCAATCAAATAATTTGACTTTTTACCACTCCTTTTTTCATATGTAATGGATGCAAACTGTCCTGATGTGATTGAAGAGGCAAGGACCCAACTGTAGTGGAACTTCCGACCATACTTGTCCCACCTACCTCCTCGTCACTTCCCAAGGAACATCATGCGCCATTCGGCGGTAAAGTTGAAACAACTGCAGGCTCAATTCGTTTGCCAGTACTAGTGCAGTCACCCGAAATAAAACAGTTCATACTGTCTTTCACAATGTTCACAACAAAAGAAATGAACATTATACAGAATCAAAAGTAAAAAGAATTATGTATTGTTTTATTCAGTCCTTTTATCTCAAGTCTCCAAAAAGTTCAGGATCTCCCTACCAATTTTCTGTAGATGGTCTGCCCTTTTCAAAGCCAGATAATCCATTAGAGATGAATTTGTGTATGAACTTCTCCCACCTTTAGAGATGAATTTGTGTATGAACTTCTCCCACCTTGCTTCAACTACATAGCCCAGTTTTTAACATTTATCTTTATGAAATAAATTGATCTTTATGCCACCCAATCTATTTTTTTCTCATTTTGTCATTGAACAGCAGTATTGCCCTTGCCTTCCATCACATGAAACATCTCCATCCCTTCCCCACATTTGTTTTATACTAAGAGTAGTAGTTAAGTAAACTCTTTTCAGGTAGTTTATAAAAATCTGCTTGTAACTTGTCTAATCTGCTTTTTAACCTTATAGACATTGTGTGCTTCACCTTCTGTTCTAGGATATTCCTATCCATCTCCTTCCTTTCATCTTCGCCAACTGTTGGCCACTACTATCTGTATATGAAATGATCTGTAAATTGTATTTGGCCTTTATGTTCTTTATACAATTTAAGTAATTATTTCAGTTCATCCTCAACGATCCATATTTTTTTCTGGTTAAGTTCTAACTGCTGCACATTTTACCCTTTTGCTTCTCCCTTAATTTCCATGCCAGAATTATCCCATTTGTTTTCTCTCTATCTTTATCATCCAGATTTATCTTCCTTGCCCCATAAGAAGCCTTTCAGTTTCTGTTTTTGTTGTTTCCCATGACTTTATGTTTCCCATGACTTTATGTTGTACTCTGTTGTGTATCTTAATTTCTTTACTTCTCCATCTCTTCAACTGTATTTCTCTCCAAGCTTTTCTTTTCCACTCTTCTACATTCCTTCTTCACTTTAGTAGCATTAAAGTCATTCATTTTCCTTGGCATGCCTGACTCTCTTAAAAGCCCATACTATAACCCAGTCCATTCTTCCTTCATCTCTGTCTAACCAGACATCACTGTTGCCTGTTACCTTCCTTCCATCTTGTGCTAGAAGAGGTAAATTACTTAATCCTGTTACTCTTGCCACTGTGTATATCTATGTTCCCCTCTTAATTTTTCCTTTATACTCCTTATGTTTATGTTTAAATCTTTTTTATCTCACATGTTAATTTCCTCACTGAACATGAGTCAGTGTTCCCGCAGTTAACTCAAATCCCTCAAACCTTCCTTTTCCCCTCAGTGTTTGCAAAGACTTATGAAGACACTTTTTTATTCATTGTTGAGTGAATATATTTTCCTAGTTTTCCATTTTCATTTCTTCCTTCTCTCTTCCATGATAATTCACCTTCCTTTGCTACTGTCTCTTTCTGTCTGCTTCCACTTCCTTTCTGTTCCTGAAAAGTATGGCCGCCCTCTGATACAGATGTATATCACATGTGAAAGGGATAGAATAGAGTATTTTATAATGGCTCATTTCTCTCTGCAGCCATAAACGCTTTCCTCCTTTGAAATGGATCATCTGACTAATCAGGTATGGTGCTTCAGCTTGTAGCTATGAGTCTACCACTGGAATGTGTGGAAAACTGTGACCTCAGAAAGGATATATGTATTTAAAAGACTTTAAGTGAAGCTCATTTTGTTATGATAAAGTCTTACTTTATATAAGATGAATGCTTATTTTGGGCCAACAACAAATACATTTTGCCAAGGGATTCTTCTAGCACAATTTGAATACTGCATACCTCTTATAGCATCTGCCTCCTACATATTCTCATTTGAAATTAATCTCTCATGTCACTTAGTTACAGTTGGTCTTCCTATCCAGTCAATGGATACATTTGCTGTTTGATCATTCAGCTGACTCTGTCAAGTAGACAGCTTTGAAATTCCGTACATAAAATGTTTAAATTGCTTGCCATCTGCAAGGACAATGTGAGTCTCAGGTTCTCCTCACTGACTTGGTTCTGATTGATTTAATATTCCCTTATACTAAGTACTTTTCTGAGGAAATACCATAATGAGCTCATGTCAATTAGTACATATATGCTTATTTTCAGAGATGAGCTAAGTAATATTATGGATTTACATATCAACAGATTTACACAAGTCATTTTAACAAACATTTTCCTACACCAAATGTTCTCAAAATCAAAAGCTTTACTGAATTTCTGAGAAAGGCAGCAAACAAAAATTCAGTGATGTGAATCTTAAAAGTGCTGGCAATATGGAACCAAGTACTTTAGTACTGGAGCAAATATATGACCATCAGAAATCTAGCTGGTAATAAGACTGAAGATTATGCACCTTTCGTTCCTTATGAGAATAACCTCCCTCTCAAACTAAATAACCTCCCTCTCAAACTAGTTGTAATAAAGGACATGGTAATCAGAGTCCTAAAGTTGTCAAAACATAACAGATGATTCAAAACAGCCGGCAGGGTGTGAGTGTAGACTACAATTGTGGTCTCACATAAGCTAAGCAACATTTAATGTGCAATTGACTAATAATGGTTCCTTCCTTTTAATGTCTTAGTATAAGAAGATTTTGAAGTAAACCATGATTGAAATGCAGGCTGGCCAATGCAGAAGAAAAAAGAAGAAAGATTATCAGTTTTCAAGTAAATTCATTTTCCCTGAAGACATGATGGCTGGCCCATAGCATAACAACAAATGTATATGCGCTAAATTTCCTTTTTTTAAACACCTGTGATGAGGAAACCAATCTTCATTTGGTCAAGCTACCATTTTTCAAGATTAAGGAGCTAAAGCTGTACTCGACAGGATAACAATACCCAATTATCAAAATCAAGTTTACATCAAGTAATATGTCTTTAGATCTCTATTATTTTTCATTTGTGTATCAGCTTTTATTCTCTGTGATTTACCCATGGCAGGATTTAGCTATATAGCAAAATAGCTACAAGAACAATAACAATAACATTGCAATCTGTAGTAATAATGGATGAAATCATTGAACTGCAACTACAACTTATTTTTGAGTTATTTTTCTTTATTGCTGCTTTACTGACAAAAATTATATATAAAAGATGAGTTATTTAATTTTTTTGTTCTCCAAGATTCCTATTTCTGTGTGCAGTGAGAGTTGCCACCCTGGATACAGGAAAGCTAACCTACCTGGCCAGTCTGTCTGCTGTTTTGATTGCATACAATGCTCGGATGGGGAAATCACAAACAACAGTGGTGAGCAATGTTTGACTGAGTTACTACATAGAGCAAGTTATACATTTCTCCTGCAATTTAAGAAAAATAAATTGACATCTCTACTAACACTATTTAAAATGGCTTGTTAAAATAAGTACAGTGCAATAAGCTTTAATTCCGTGTGTATATCTCTGGGCAAACTGGGTAAGGTAAAAACTCATTCACACTTTAGGTCAAAGTGTAACAGTTAATATTAGAAAATGGAATAATGTCAATAAAACTTGTGTAGCAGCATCCCCCCCCCCAAACAACCTTACTCTTACACTAACCCTAACCTTAAAACTCAGCCCTATACCTTAGGATACTAGGCACTCTTTTTGCAACAGTATTACTAATCAGGACAAATGCACACACACCAACAAATAACGACACCTCTGTAGCTATCCCTTTCCCTCACCATTAATATAATCTAACTTTCAAACATTCACTCACACATACAACACCCAGGGTAAAACTTCTGCTAAAAATTAAAATGTTTGGTATTACTACTCACTCCATGGAACTATGTTTGATATCCACAATTTGAAATAGCCTGTGTGTTTACAGGTTTATAGTTATATACTAGGCTTATGGCCACCAGTATCTTTTCAAGTCTAGCCATGCAATCCAAGTTATTAGGGTCCCTATGTATCATGGGTGTTTATTTAGTGGTGGTATGTTAGGTAGTTTCTAGAGGTTAATTAGGTGGGGAAATGTTAGACAGGGAAGATAGTAATGCCCAAATTGTCAGAGACATTGGGACCAGACTCTGAGTGAATTTCCAGTTTTCCATCTAATGTTCAAGGTTATGCTTAAATAAGGTTTGATTCTGCTTCATGTGGATGGGGAACCTGTTCCAGAGCATGGAGATCCTTTGCAAAACATCTGTGTCACCAGCATGACTTATTTAGGTCACAAAAAATTTAAATCCTTGGATCTAGTGGTTCTGATGCTGGTCACTTTGCAGATGTACAAAGGGTCTATCAGAACTGGATCTGGGGATGCCTCATATGCCAGGCATATATCACCTCTCAGTAACCTGTAGGATACAAGGTACAGAGATAGGGATTTAAGGTGATCCATATAGGACAGTGTATTTATACCCTGGATTCTCCTGGTAAGGAACCTTTGTGGGCATTCCAGTTACTGTGTATGTCTGGTCAGGTACATGCCAAAGGGGGGGTTATACTCAATGATGGGTCTGATAAGGGCTGAATAAAATGCACTATGACTTCTTTGGACCTGAATGCTATGTCCTTACTTCTAAGTTGGATACACAGAATGATTTTCTTACTACCTTAGCCACATGTTGGTCAAAGGCCAGATTACTGTCTATATATGTTCCCAGATCCTTGACTACCAGGCAATCTCATAAGGGTGACTTCCTGATGGAGTAATTAGCCTGGGTGGAAGCTTTCCCAAAAGGCACTCTAACATATTTCTTGACATTGAGTTTTAGTCCATGACTTTGAAACCAGTCATTTGTCTGCGTTACCTTTGTAAGATGTTTGTGTCATAAGGAAAATTTATAATAGCTCCAAATTTGCAGTCATCTGCAAACTTGGTCATCAAAAGGTCCTTGACATTAGCTTTTACCTCCAAGAAGTATATGCCAGATATGAGTAGTCCCAGCACCAAGCCCTCAGGCACCACACTGGTGATCAGTCTCATAGTGAAAGTGGAATCACCAATCTTGACTTCCTAGGTCCTGTCTATTAACCAGCTGGCAATCCAACAAGTTACAAAGGGGTTTATGCCCTCTTCAGTGAGTTTGTCAACTACACTCTTGTGAGTTATTGTAGCAAACCCCTTAGCCAGGTCCAGGTAATATGTATGCACAGTTTTCCCCTCATCTACTGCCTTGGTGACATTCTTAAAGAAATCTACCAGGATTTCCTTTGACAGAGCCAAACTGGGTTGGGTCCAATGTCTGAAGGCTGCCTATTATCTTTGTTGAGCATTTCCATTATATTTTTTTCCATGGCTTTTCAAATTAGACTACTCAGAATAATAGGTCTGTAGTTTCTGGATCAGTTGTCCACACTTGCAAAATGGGATAACTGTTGTAGTCCCCCATTCTTGTGGTGCAAAACCCATTTTAAGGCTATAGCTGAAAAGTCATTCAAGTGGTCCTGATAAGTCATGTTTTGAGCTATTTAGGAGGTATCCCAGAATATTGTCAGTGCCCAATGAGGCTGTGTTTTTGTTTTTAGTATGCAACACCAGGACCTGCTCCTTGTTGATAGCTGGGATGTTATGCTAGTAGGTATTTCATGGGGGAGGCAAAGGGTAGGGATGATGTTTGACCTGAATTTGTCAGCCAGCAAATATCAACAGTTTGACACCATGATAGGCTTCAAGGTTGGTATAATGGTTAATGTATTTACCTGAGAGACACAAGGTATAGAGTTTGATTCTCACTTTTGAAAGAGAAATTGGCTAGGCGTAAAATGTCTCAGAAGGGCAGATAGCGTAGTACTTACATATGAACCATATATATCTGTGTGCTGGCTTTGAAATTTCAGATATAGATTGAGAAGGCTTTGGGGCTGTCTTTAGTTTGTGAGGCTCTCTTGTCCTTGTAACTGGCCTTTCTGGAATTAACTAGTCCTCTTAGTTTCCTGTTTAATTAGAGAGCTGCTATCATCATAGAAGTTGTTTTTCCTGATTTTAGCCATGACTTTTTTCTTTTTTTGTTATATACCCAGTTACGGTTAGGATTCCACCAGTGTGATTTGTCTTCAAATTTTGTTTTGGGCTTACTTCCAAAAGGCACAACAGTCTCTGTACATACCTCATATGGTTGTACAGAGCTTCTGTGAACAATTCTGCACAGGTTGATGCTAACTCAGGGTTGGGAATTTTGATAAACCATCATTTTTGGAACAGTTCTTAAATGTTAAATGGTTTGCTGGGGTTACTGTGCTGATTTTTATTTCAAAGGAGATAGTTTTGTGGTCAGACTTCACCAGTGAGGATGTGACACTTGGGGGGGGGGGTAGTGTTCTCTCATATTGGTGAGTACCAGGTCCAGTATGCTGTAACCTGTGATGGGTGTGCACAAAATCTGGTCATGGGTATCTGTGTTAATAAAGACCAGGAATTGTTGTGCCTACAAGTATGAGGCAGTGCATGTTTCCCAATCTCTAGAGGGTTAGCCTCCCAAGAATAGGATGTTTGATTTAATGGGAGTAAGTCTAGTTATGAACTATGGGATTCTAGGGGCATAGTACGCAACCTATAGCTTGCTAGGATATAGTATGCAACTTGGTCTATGGTTATTTCTATGTGGATAAGTTCCAGGGTATCATCCTGTTTAACCAACACAGAGTTATTCTTGCTGCTAAAATAGATTCAGACTCCTCCACTGTTTGTTCCAGTCTGTGCAGCTTATCATCTAAATGTGAGGAAGGCAAAGATTAAAACCATGCCTCGGTAATTGCACAAATGTTTATATTCTCCATAGTGAGGTGATCTTGTAGGGTATGAAGTTTCTTGTTTTTGAACCAACAAATCTGCAGTTCTAGCTGTTGGCCAACTACATGGCACTCATATACTTGTGTGCACCCAAACATCTATGTCAACAGCGTATGCAACAAAAGACTGACAGCACAAATGTCAAGAGGACACTATGCATGTGCAAGGAAAAGTGTCATTGCATGCAAACTGAAACTTTAAAAAAATTGTGGGGGGGGGGGCAAGCTAATTATATATACTAACACAGACTGCACAGTTCCTGGAGAATGGGCATATGGCCCAAGCCCATAGACTGCTGATCATATACACCTGTTAAAAATATGTTTTGTTAACCAAAGTGTGTCAACAAAACAGATGTTGATTTTTGGGAGTTTGAAGAGCTTAGCTGTTCCTATATAATGCATATTGACTATAGTCAAAATGCCCAAATGTCAGCAGTCAAAATGTAGTTTCTATGCAATACTTTAAAAAAAGATAAAGCATTTTTTTTTACTGAGGAAAGCCCTCCTGCACACCCATGTGGGGGGCTGTGCCACATTATGACCACCTGCTAATTATAAATACTGATTTTGGGACTGCACAATATTGGGGAAAGGGCATATTCTCCAAACCTGAGAACTGTATGATCTCATACACCTATTGACATTATGTTTTTCAGACCAAACAGTTTTGACTAAATTTACCCATCCCATATACACACATATTTTATGCACAAACACACATGTAAGTATATATCTAAAAAAAACAAGACAATTCAGCTGCCAAAGAAAATGCAGCAAAAAACTCTGCGTAATCACCATGTTGAAGTTAATAGCACAATTTAATAATATGAATTATCTCCACACACAATATGAATATATATATATATATATATATATATATATATATATATATATATATATATACGGGTCCTAGTCGCTACATCGAAAGTACGTTAAATCGAAATGCACTTTCACAAAAAAAGAGAAAATAAACTGCACACAGTTTGCTAAGTTGTACAATCAACAGTACATGTTGATGTACAACTAAATATACATGCAAAGTGTTGCTTAGATCGCGGTACAGCGGAGATAAGGGAATATTCCCTTTTCCCCACTGTAGTGCGATCTCAGAGTGAGAATATTAAAGGAGGGTGGGTGTGGGTGTGAGTAGTGTTTTATTTTTGTAGGTTTTTTATCTTTTTTTTTATATATATATATTTTATTTTATATATTTATTTATTTGTTTTACATTTGTTGACAAGGATTGTCCGATTGAGCTGAAGAGCCCTTTTTCAGTGGAGGCCCGGGGAGAAAAGCTCCAACATATTATACAATGTTTATTATAAATTAGCATTTAACAGCAATGTTACATGATTATTACAAGGCATTAAGTAGCAATACAATATTATACAGTGTCAATAATCAGGAGTACAGCATAACTTTATCAAGATGTATAGAAAGAAATGTCATTAAGATGAGTATAGTTTTTGGGGTAAGTGGTTATAAAAACCCAGTTTTATCATGATGCAGTTCCATGAAGGCAAGACAATTACAATACAATGTTTCTCTGGGGCAATTTGCTTAATAGATTTTAGAAGACAGTAGAAAGAGTAGTCAAGGAAGATTAGAGAGAGCTAGTGAGAAGAGTGAGTTAAGGGCAGAAAGTAGATTAAGGTATGAGAAGTAGGGGATGTTTAAGGAGGGAGAGCGCAGGGGCAGGACCAGTGACTTTTTAAGTGCTCTTTGGTGGCTGTCTTAAATTGTTTAGGATGTGTAAGAGTTCTGATTTCTAGTGGGAGCCTATTCCAGGCAATAGTGGGGTGATAGCTGTACATGTTGCGTCCAGATTTAGACTTGGATTTGTAGATTTGTAGTAGGTCTTGGTTAGAGCTTCGGAGAGGTCTGGAGGGAGAATAATGGGAGATGAGAGGAGATAGTGCCGGGCCGTAGGAAGGCTGGTATAGGATAGAATGGATGATTTAGAGCTGAGAGAGAAGAAGCTGGTGGGGTAATTCAAGCCATTTAAGGTGTTTTAGAGAGAGACAGTGATCGGATTTGTAGGTTTGTTGGGCAGCAAATCTAGCTACCTTGTTGTAGGTAGATTCAAGTTTGGTCAGGAGTGCTGAGTTAAAATTTGTGAGAATTTGAGAATTGTACATTAGACTGGGTAGAAGGTATGTAAGAGAGAGAGTAATCTTGGCTTCAGAGGTAAGGAATTTCTTGTTATGATAAAGGAGCCCTAGTTTTGAATGAGTCTTTTTGATATAGTTATCAACATGCAAGTCAGCTTTAAGCTGATCATCGATGGTTATGCCCAAGAGCTTAGTACTGGATTCTACCTAAATGGGAGTGTTATTAAGGGACTGTAAGGAGAAGGAGGGTTTAATATTTTTGAACTTTTTAGGTAAGAAGATTAACAGCTTTGTTGTTTTAGGGTTAAGGATGAGCTGGTTGTTGGAGAGCCATGTTTTAACTAAGTTAAAAGATGCCTGAGTAGCTGAGAAGAGCTTAGAGGGAGAGTTGGCTGTGGTGATGACTGTAGAGCCATCTGCTTATTGCACTAAAGATGACTGAGGACAGGAGGTATAGAGCTGATTAGTAAAGATATTAAAAAGTAAAGGCCCTAGGACAGACCCTTGAGGTACACCCATTTTAACAGGGAGAGGAGGGGAGAGTGCAGAGTGCCATCTCACTGATTGAGATCTATCAGTGAGGTAGCTGGAAAACCATGCAACAGTAATCATAGGAGAAGTTGAGGTTGTTCAGCAGAAGAGAGTGTTGAAAGCTTTTGAGAGGTCCAAGAATAGGCAATAAATAAGTTTATGGTCATCCATGACTATAGAAACAGTGTTGAGGAAGGATAATAGAGTTGTAGTGGTGCTATGTTTGGGTCTAAAGCTGTGTTGAGTGGGTGTAAGCAGATTTTCCTTATTAGATACTGCATAACTTGTTTATGAATAAATTTTTCTGGTACTTTCGAGAGAGGGGAGAGGATAGCAATAGGTCTGAAGTTGAAGATATCAGATGAGTTACCTCCTTTGTGTACAGGTAGAGTGTAGCATTGTTTCCAGATGGAAGGGACTTTAGATTCAGAGATAGAGCGATTAATTAGGATAAATACAGGGAGAGCAAGAGAGTCAGATGCTAGTAGAAGAAAACTGGAAGGAATATTGTCAGCTGATGCTGAGCATGGTTTTAATTTGGAGAGTAGAGTTTTGATGTAGCTAGTAGGTACAGGTTTGAGGGAGAAGGTATTTGAGGAGATAGTGTTAGGAGTAGGTTCAGAAAAGTTGGAGATGTTAGTAGTAGAGGAGTTTGGGTTAGGGTTCAGTAGCTTAGATATTGAATCAATAAAATAGGTATTGAAGATAGTGGCAGTTTCTTCAGATGTCACATCTGGGCATGGATTGGGGGAGCTAAGATTACCAGGATGTAATATTTGGTTAACAGAGTTCCAGAATTTTTAGGATTAGATTTTAGGGCTGTGGGATGTTTGTTATAGAAGTCCTTTTTATCTTTATTTATGTGTTTTTGTCAGATTGCTGAGTTCTTTATATTTTTGTAAGTCTGCACAGAGCTTAGTTTGTGACAATTTTTTCCATAATTTGTCTCTAGTTATCATAAGGGTATTAGTGGCTTTTGAAAGCCACAGAGATATGGTGGACTTAATTCAGACTTCGCAAGGGGGGAGCAAGTGAGTCTAAGATGCTAAGGAAGTTGGTGGTGAAAGCTAGGACTGCTTCTTCTAGTGGGAGTTGGGTAAGGAATTTCCAGTTTACTTTAGAGAGGAGGACATTAAAGGTTTCTGGATGGAAGTTAGAGAGTTTACGACAAGTGATAAATTTAGGAGGTTTCGAGAAGTAGGGAGTAAACCTAAGCACTTTTATAGGGGAGTGATCGCTCAGGGTGTTTGGTAGGGTTTCAGGGTTATGATATTTGGAAGGATTAGATACAAGTACCCAGTCAATAAGAGTACTAGATGTGTGAGAGTTGTTTGTATGGGTAGGTTGGGAGATTAGCTGAGTAAAGCCATATAACTTAATATGAGTATTAGAGTTTGGATTTCTGAGAGTTAACCAGTTAATGTTGACATCCCTAAGGAGGATAGTTTCATTTGGGATGTGTTGAGAAAAGTATGAAAGAATATTTTTGAGCAGAGGAATGTTGTCTCCTCGAGGAATATAGATGGCTGCTACTGTGATAGTGGTGTGGTCATTTATTTAAAGGTTAGCTGTAAGTAGTTCAGCAGGTGAAAAGGATGGGATAGGTTTCATAATACTTGTAATGGTGAGGTGGTTGGAGTAGAGGATGGCAACGCCACCCCCTTTTTTGTTTTGGCGATCTATGTGGAGTATATTATCAGAGGTTTGGGGTTTTAGCCAAGTCTCTGTTAGGGTGATGACATCAGGGGTGTGGAAGACTATCCAGGCATGAATTTCACTAACTTTGTTTAGAATACCACAGGCATTCATAGAGTAAAAGGAAATATGTTTGTTTTTAGAGAGGATGAGATTTATTAAGTTGGGAGAGGTAGAGTTATGCTTGGTGGGGTGATATTTGGGCCCAGAATTTGGATGTATGTCTCCTGATAGAATCAGAGCTACATGAAGTTGGTAAAGTTTGAAATTAAATGGGTTTAAGTCAAGTACTAAGTCTTGGTTTTAGATGCTAGAGAGTGAGGGGGAGGAAGTTTGATTTTAGGCAGAGGGATGTTCATGGAAAATATAGAGGAGGAGATTGTAATAGAGTACTGCAGAGATGAGCGACAGTATGGGGAATAGTGGGATCTCTATGGACAGGTGGTAATGGAGTAGTACAAGATGTAAGAATGAGAAGGAGAAGTAATGGAGGCAAGAGGAAAATGGAGAGGGTTGCAATAGCCATGGCCTAAGGTGGGGAAGTAGGATTGGTATGGAGTGAAGAGTGGATAAGGGACTAGGAAAAGTAAGCTGTTGGACCTGTTAGAGAGTTGAAGTAAAATTTAAGTGAAACAACTTGTAGGATGAGTAGGGGATATATAGAAAGGAGGATTTGCAGCAGTCTAAACTATGAAGTGATAAGTAGGGGAGGGTAAGGTGGGTAGAATGTTACAGCAGACAGGAAGGGGTGGAGTTAGGGGAGGAAGGGATTAGATAGTTAGGTATAGGGAATAGGGGTGGGAGGGGAGTGAAGTGAGCCCAAGCGTAGTGGGATTTGCCAGGAAAAGTCACCACAAGAAACAATCAGCAGGCCAGGAGGGAAAGAGTAAGGAGCACACAGTGAGAGTCTGCAGGCAAATAGAAGAGGTGGTGAGGTGTAGACAGAGAAGGAAGAGATGTAATAGCGAGGTATACACAGGTATTTGTAGCAAGATAAAAACAGTTAAAACACAAACAGAAAAACAAAAAGAGAATAGCTAACTAAGAGAGAGTTGGCACTAGGGTAGTGACTAACTTATAGATGGCAGAGAGAGATAGAGGCAAGGTTTCTATACAGGTGAGTATGGCGGGGGCTCTCAGTAGTATGCAGGTATCCTGTACAGTAGACAAAGTAAGACTACTTTGTGGTATGAGCTTAGAACATACTTTTAGTGTAAAATGGCTATACAATAGAGCAGAGGCGTAATTCCAAGAGTTGGAGCAGTATCAGTAAAGGTAGGCACAGTCTTGTGGGAAGACACTTTGCTTCAAAACCTAGGAAAACAGGAAGGGAGAGAGTGTGTTGAATATAAAAGCAAGGGAAAAAAACAAAAAACAACAGGAGGTACCATGCAAGCAACTACTGATATCAGCTAGAGAGGAGTTAATTGAGATAAAATAAGAAAAATACAGAAATAAATAAAATAAAGTACACACCCACATCCCTCCCCCATCCCCCATTAGGGAAACCACCATAAAAAATTATCCGAAGCCAACTTCACGCTTCTTAAGACAGAAGTGGAAAACTTTACGACACCCATGCTGACGGATAATAGAGGTATGATTGCTGAATCCTACATAAATGCACTTTATAAGCACTTACATGAGTGCATGGATCATGCAATCCCTAACAGAACCAAGATGCTATCCTTCAAAAAAAGGAAGCCAATCTGGTGGTCCCCTGCCATAAACAAACTTTAAAACAGAAGAAAGAAACTGTTGCAAAAAAGAGTAAAATCCCATGATTGGAGGAACTCCCTGGTCAGCCTCAATAAGAAGCTGAGATCCCTCATAAAATCCTCCAAAGCTAGTTATGAAAACAAAATTGCCACTGACTTTAAAGACAACCACAAAGAATTCTATAGCTATGTCAAGAATCTCAATGGCAACACTCAGATCTACTCTGAGTAACAGCACAATGGCACTAAATATACAGAATCAACTGATATTGCCAACATCCTGGCAGATAGGTTCAGTGCTAACTTTACCCCCCCCTCTCATCCAGTGCTAACTTTACCCCCCTCTCATCCCTTAAAGGGCCCATCTCTATACCAGAAGAATGCAAAGTTCATGGCTGCACAGGTAAAAAAAAACACACTCTCCAAAGCAAAGAACACAGCATCAATGGGACCTGACAACATCCCAGGCTGCATTCTACATGAACTACAGAACGAACTGGCTCCCCACCGAAGTACCATGTTCAATCATAGCCTCACCTCAGGCTATGTGGCCACTGAATGGCGCACAGTGGCGGTTATCCTACTGTACAATGGGGGAGCCACCACAAACCCTGGAAACTACCGCCCCATTAGCCTGACAAGCCTGGTCTGCAAGGCTATGGAACGTATCATCATGGAACTTATAAACAATGACACTGGTAATCTCCAAACTCAGGACCCCACCCAGTTCAGGTTTGTAAAAGGAATATCATGTCTCCTAAACCTGATAGACTTCTTTGAAGCAGTCACCAAAAACGTAGATGAGGGTAAGGTGGTTCACACAGCCTATCTAGACCTCACCAAGGCATTGGACACCATCACCCACTCTAGAATTATAGATAAACTCACTAAACTAGGTATAAATCCCTATGTCACAAGATGGGTTGCCAACTGGCTCACTGACAGAACCCACACTGTGAAAGTAGCAGACTCCAAATCCAACTTTAGACCAGTGACAAGTGGAGTACCACAGGGTTTAGTCCTGGGTCCACTCCTGTTTGGTATCTACTTCTCTGAAGTACAGGCTAACACAGAAGGTCTTTGGCTAATGAAGTTCGCAGATGACTGCAAACTAGGAGCCATAATCAAAACTCCAAAAGATGTGGACATCCTACAAAAGGGCCTTGCTGAGACAGATGCCTTGTGTCAAAAGCCATGGCCTCAAGCTCAATGCCAAAAAGTGCATTGTCATCCCTTTTGGTAAAAACTCTGTACCCATGAACTACCACATAGGCACTAGTCTACTTAACACCAAAAGTGTGATAAGAGACCTTGGGACACAGGTGGACAGTAGTCTCTCCTTTGATAATCACATCACCACTGTAGTTAGGAAATCCTTCTATGTGGCACACCTCATCATAAAAGGTTTTTCATCCAGGAGAAAAAGAGGTCATTGTTCCCCTCTACTCATCACTCATTAGATCCATTATAGAGTACAACACCCCTTCTGGTATGTACCTCACAAGACATCTACAACAACTGGGAAGGCCACAGAAATACCTCTTAAAGAGGATTACTGGCCTCAAGCAGATGCCCTACGCAGACCATCTCAAAAAACTGCAGCTTTACTCCATCACATATTGCCTACTCAGAGGCGATCTCTGCCTAGCACACAAAGCTATGTCAAACCCAGAGCTTTTGGACATGCTCCACTTAAAGAAATCCCAAACCCTCCAAGCTACACGCTCTAGGGACCTAAAACTTGTCACCACAATAAACAGAACATGCTGGAGGGATAGATTCCTGTCCCAGATACTTCCCATACTCTGGAACAAACTACCTATCTATATCAAACAAAGCTCCTCATTAGCACTCTTCAAGAAAAATCTTGATGATTTGATGGGAAATAGGAAATTCACCCCAGGGATCACTTCTGTGGCTCTGCTAGACAGTGGCACACGAAAATAATTTTCTTGGGTGGCGAAAGCCAGGGTATCTTTTGGCTAGGCTTATATAGGCCCTAGGGCCAATAGTCTAGTACCTACCTATGAACCTAAGTGAGCTATACTTCACATCCATAAGACGGCTACTAAAAGTATTCGATGTAGAGGTCATGCCATAAAGCATTCACTGTACAAGCTAAATGCTCAATAATGCAATACCTAGATTCTACAAACCGTCACCAGTTAACACTGCTACAGAAATTCAAACTGCAATCTACAGATGTATGGTAGAAGTGTACAATACAGCAATTGGTAGTTAAGTAGAAATATATCCAAAAGCAAATAACAAATAACCTCTATCAATTTATGTACAGCCTTTCATTTTTGTGACATGAGACAATAACTCAGCCAAGCCATGACTTCACAAATATTTGAAAAGGTGTTTACCAAAGTCCCACAAATAAGTTGCAACAGCATACAAAGCTCTCCCAGCCTGGAATAAATGACTCAAAATGAAACGCTAAAAATCTTTGTAAACAAATACATAAAAGTAGTGTATCTAAGAATTAAACACACATACATATATAAATGCAGAACACAAAATATTACATGTGAGATGAAAAACCTGTCATATCATAACAATCAATAGCTGTCTATCTATTTTGTGTTTGTTTACAAAGATTTTTAGTGCTTCTTTCGGAGTCATTTATTTTTATTGGATAATTTGTACTTTGATGTGATTGGTACTGACTTAATTGGCATCAGTATTTATAAGAGCATTTTTAGTAGTGTTTTAGGTCTAATGAAGTGGTGTGTCTACACTATGAAAGTGCTTACCAAATAAATTCTGCTTTTGTTTTTACAATTGCCTTGCTGTTGGTTGGTCTGTTGGATGCTTTTGTGGAACATACATTTACTATTTTCTTCCAACGGTTCCTTTATACTAGCTGTGACCTGGTTTGTGTTTGTTGTATGCCATATACTAAGCTCAGCTTCCTAACATACACAAGCAAAGGTACCACTGACATCTATATACCAAAGTCAGGTAGTTTTACTTTTGTGCAACCTTTTGAAACTGTGGACGCAATATCAACAACACTATGCATTCGGATTCCATTAGCCACACGTATAAACAGTTTTCCCCATTTGATTGAGGACAGATTTTGTTCAAGAAAGGCCGGATATGAATGTTATCAGAGCATGCTGGGAAATGACTACTAAAAAGCATTACACTCAAATATGAACTAAAAGAACATAAATCCTAAGGCTACATTAGAACTTACACAAAGCAGTTAATGAATACCACTTAACAATAAGCTACATAATAAAGTTTGTAGAATAATAATCACAGTGCTATATACATGTTACGCAGCCTATTCAAATTCTGCATGTGTCATCTGAATAAAAGTACACACTACTCAAACACCTGTATTTAAATTTTTGTTTCTATTTTGCTAGGAGAGCTCCACCTGTTTCATTTTACATGGTGACATAAAACTGCTATTCACTAAGTTTGCTAGACATGACACAGAGCCAGCTTTAAGTCACTCACAAGTGAAGATTTCAAACTAAAACCTACTATACCAGTATTTACAGGCACATTGAACAGCAGGATGAGAAAACTACCATGATAAGTAAAGAATATTTACAGACACTTGGTCTTCCAAAGCAATGATTTACTGCTAGATATCAGGGTTGTCACTACCTGTATTCATTATTTAATGTATTCACAATGGTCTTCTAAAACAGTAAGAGAAACAGAAAGCATGAACACAGTATCATCTTCTATCTAATTTCCCAGATAGAAGCTGCATAAAATTACTGCAAAACTGCACAGGCCTAGTATTACATAACTGCAATGGAAAATCCATCTTTTCTCATGTCACAAATTGTAAATGGCAATTGTGTGCTGCTTGCTTTAATTAAACATTAGTACCTCATGCATTTATTTTGTACAACAATGGTTAATAAATGGTTGTTTTAAAAAAAAGGTCAGTTCCACATCTGCAGCAGTAGGGTAGAAGGATAAAGCCTTTACTACACCCCATGTGGATAGGATGGGGGTGTCCATCACATGGAAGAGGGAGTGTTCATCATTGAGGCAATGCAGGTAGGATGGGGGTGTCCATCACTGGGGAGATGCAGGTAGACAGGATGGGGGGTGTCCATCACTGGGGAGATGCAGGTAGACAGGATGGGGGTGTCCATCACTGGGGAGATGCAGGTAGACAGGATGGGGGTGTCCATCACTGGGGAGAGGGACAGTGGTTCTGCATGGCTCAAGACAGCTTTGGAAGGACAGCCAAAACTCATCATGATTTACGGAGCTGTTGTTAGCAAAAAGTAGGTGTGACCACCTAAGCTTGTGATGTTAGTTCCTGTAGGTGCGTATGGCAGAGTGGCATAGGAGGTCCTTGCAGTGATTCAAGTTTGCATGTCACAATCAGTGAGGGATTAAACCATAAATATGAAATTTTCTTACTGCTAGGATAATAGTTGCAGCTCAATGCACTCTTACAGCTGTCAGAGTTGTCTCACCATACATTTTATTGTCTTAGGCAAACTTGATAGCCAGTAGGCACACAGGCAGAACAGTTATACAAAAAGGCCCCTTTTACTTAGCCACTCTGAATCATGAAGTTATATTCTAATTAAGCTGTATAAATCATTAAATCTACTTAGAGTAATATTTTACTCTTAGGTAACTCATTGCTTTAAATTGCATTGGGTTTCTCCCTGTAATGCTCCACCATTCGATTCATAACATTTTAAAATAGACATGAGAAACTCCCAGAGTCACATATGGCTACCCTATACTGTTGGAGAAGTACTACAATGGGTGCCCTCTTCTGTTCACCCAAAGTGCCAGAGTCACTTATATGGGTACCCTATACTGTTAGAGAAGTACTACAATGGGTGCCCTCTTCTGTTACATTCACCCAAAGTGCCAGAGTCACTTATATGGGTACCCTATACTGTTGGAGAAGTACTAAATGGGTGCCCTCTTCTGTTCACCCAAAGTGCCAGAGTCACTTATATGGGTACCCTATACTGTTAGAGAAGTACTACAATGGGTGCCCTCTTCTGTTACATTCACCCAAAGTGCCAGAGTCACTTATATGGGTACCCTATACTGTTGGAGAAGTACTAAATGGGTGCCCTCTTCTGTTCACCCAAAGTGCCAGAGTCACTTATATGGGTACCCTATACTGTTGGAGAAGTACTAAATGGGTGCCCTCTTCTGTTACATTCACCCAAAGTGCCAGAGTCACTTATATGGGTACCCTATACTGTTGGAGAAGTACTAAATGGGTGCCCTCTTCTGTTCACCCAAAGTTCTAAGATTTACTTGGAATTGAATTAACGCATGTACTTATTTTGTCAAAGACATAACTTGGAAATATCCAAGAATAAAGAGACAATTAAGAGCATGTGAATCATGAACAAATCTGAATTGCCATTATTAATCATGTGTACCTATTAGCCAAAGGACAATGAAAACAGTTAATGATAAACAACTAAAGGGAAGCATAATGTACATACAAATAACAGCAGTAGCCATGCTAAGGTCTGGCTCACCTATTCATAATGACACAGATTATTAATTTGCATAAGACACTCCAGTACTGAGACTGTAATCACAGATTCTGCTCAACACGGCCACTGCAAGACATGCACAATCTATTTTAAATCACAGATTCTGCTCAGCATGGCCACCGCAAGACATGCACAATCTATTTTAAATCACAGATTCTGCTCAGCATGGCCACTGCAAGACATGCACAATCTATTTTGAGTTTTTAGAGCAAGAGCAGATTTCTGTTTCCCAGCTGTTGGCCAGTTGTGACAAAAATACCATTTACTTAGACAAGTAGTAGCACTGTTACTAAATTTGTAGGTTGTCCTTTCAGGACATTAAAACTAGCATCTCTAGAAACAAAAAAAAAAAATCTGCAATCACTACTGCTGTGTAAAACAGTATTACAAACTTTAATAAAACAAGAACTAGTAAGTGCTTTTATGGTACATAGACTGCTTGGTACTTTCAACAGTTCTAATGAGATAGATCCTGATTGTTGGTCTGTCGGTTAATACTTTCCTATGCTTGCATGTTATGGTTATTTAATACACTGACCGTCTGACCATCTGTGAGCTAGCCTTCCTAAAAATTCATCTCCAACAAACCTACACACTAATTAAGCGGCCCTATAATCCCTTCAGATGTGAGGTTAATTTTATAAAAGACTAAGCTATGGCCTGAGCAATTCTATAGTGCGGAATACGTAGTTGCCTCTTCTCATCCTATGAGTGATTGTTTTACTATTGCTTTAAGCAGACATACGGTCATGTACTGCATTACAGCTCATGGAAACAGCATTGTAAAAAAAAAAAAAACTGACAGAGTACAATAATCTAAACACACTCCAAACTGTGTTTATAATCCAGTAAGCACCACTGACATGTTGACTAGCTGCCTTCTATTCCAAAATAAAAGTTTGCTCTCGGTTCCTATGCCGTATGCAAAATGTAACATGAAAATCTGAGTGCAAACCAAAGAAAACTTTCTCACTGGCTATTGGTACACACTGTTGTACCCACTAGGCTCTTCACCTCTCAAGGAACCATGAAAGCAGTACTTGGCTTAAACAAGTGCAACTTCATAGTACAGACACACACAGAAGAGAAAATGAAAATTAGAGATACTGCCAGCAAAGGTAAATGTACCACTGAAGTACACTACAATTTCTGCACATCACTAATAAAGTGCACCACTTTAAAATACAACTCAATCATACACTTACAAAAATCAAAAGTCGACAAAGCAGCTGAACAAAAAATAAATCAAAAAAACTGCTCAAGGCTGAAAAATAAACCACAGACTAGCGTAACTTCCACTTTATTCAATGCTTTCGTAAAAAACTTCTTCAGAACCCAAAAAAAATTGAAAAATAGACCAACACCCCAAGTTAAGGAAACTGGAAAGTATACTGAAATTTTATGTTTCAGTATGAACATGAGTGTTGACAATATAGGTATACGTAATATTATAAACAATAATTGGAAGATCCTCGAAGGAAATGCTGATTTAATGGCAGCTATTAAGGGGAAACCAAAGTTTGTTTATAGGAATGAACATAGTTTGAAAGGAGCATTTGAAAAGGGGAGAGATAGAAGTACATGTAGCATTAAGAAGGGGCACATCAATAGGGGTATGCACAAATGTCATAGGTTCATACTAGGCTTTCTGCCCTAGCCTAGCCAGAGTATGTTTGGCTTTCACCACCCATTTTAAATTAATTTTGCTATGCCCTTTTTCGAGGTTAGTATACTGTACCTCTGTCTAACAGTGACACAGAAGTGATACCTGGGGTAAACCTACGATCTCCCATCCACTCATTAAGATTCCTCTTGAAGAGAGTCAATGAGGGACTCTGGAATAAAATCCCAGTCCAGGTTAGGCAGAGTGAAGGGAGCCTCTGGGTTATGAATCTGTCCCTCCAGCATGTCCTATTTATTTCAGTGCTGAGGTTCAAGTCTCTCGAGCGCGTAGCTCGATGGAATTTGGATTTTTTGAGGTGCCGCATGTCCCTTAATTCCGGGTTGGACATGGCTTTATACGTCAGGCACAGATCACCACTGAGCAGGCGGTATGCCACTGAGTAGAGCTGGAGTTTCTTTAACCGGGCAGCATATGGCATCTGTTTGAGCCCTTTGATCCTCTTGGTGAGGTACTTTTGGGGTCTTTCCAGTTGCTGCAGGTGTTTGGTAAGGTACATCCCAAAAGGGGCATTGTACTCAATTATGGGCCTGATGAGGGATGAGTAAAGAGGCACGATGACCTCCCCTGATCTAGATGTGAATCCTTTCATGATTAGGTGGGCTATATAAAATGTTTTTCTAACCACTTTGGCCACGTGGTTGTCAAATGAGAGATTGCTATCAACTTGGGTCCCCAGGTCCCTAATTACTTCTTCTGTACTTAATGGATTACCACCTATGTGGTAATTTTTGGGCACTTTGTTTTTGCCAAAGGGGATGACTATACACTTTTTGGCGTTTAGCTTGAGGCCATGGCTCTGGCACCAGTTGTCTGTTTCTATGAGGCCCTTTTGGAGGATACTTGTGTCGGCTGGAGAGTCGATTATGGCGCCCAGTTTGCAGTCATCTGCGAACTTGGTCACTCACAGTCCTTCCATATTGGCCTGTACCTCCGAGAAATATATACCGAGCAAGAGAGGTCCCAGGACTCAGCCTTGTGGGACGCCACTTGTAACTGGTTTAGAGTCTAACATGGCTCAGCAATTCTAACCATGTGGGTTCAGTCCTTGAGCCAGTTTGCAACCCATCTAGTGACATAGGGGTTTATATTTAAGCTGGTGAGCTTATCTATAATGCCTGAGTGGGGTATTGTATCGAAGGCTTTTGCGAGGTTCAAGTAGGCTGTGTTGACCACCTTCCCTTCGTCAATGGCCTTGGTGACGGTTTCAAAGAAGTCGACCAGGTTTAAGAGGCAGGCTCTGCCCTTAACAAAGCCGAACTGGGTAGGATCCAGTGTCTGTAGGTCCTCTTAACAAAGCTGAACTGGGTAGGATCCAGTGTCTGTAGGTCCCCAATATCTTTATTTATGAGTTCCATGATGATCCTTTCCATAGCTTTGCAGACCAAGCTAGTCAGGCTTATGGGGCGATAGTTTCCAGGGTCCGTTGAGGCACCACCTTTGTGGAGAGGGACCACTGTTGCTGTACGCCACTCTTTGGGTACATATCCTGTAGTAAGGCTGAGATTGAACAGTAGTTTTATGTTTGGGCTTAGCTCTTCTTGGAGTTCATGTAGGACGCAGCCCGGGACACCGTCTGGTCCCACTGATGCTGTGTTTTTTGCTTTGGAGGAGCGGCTCTTACCTGAGAATCTGAGATGTCAGTGGGGCAGCACTCTGCTGGGATAGATATTTGCCCTTTTGGTGGGAAGGGGGGGGGGTTTGCGTTGAACCTGTCAGCTAGGATGTTGGCAATGTCTGTGGGTTTGGTGTATTTATTGTCATTTTGGACTAATTCTGAGCATATCTGGGAATTCCCACCCAGGTTCCTAACATAACTAAAGAAAGCCTTGTGATTATCCTTAGTGTCCTGTGCAATTTTTCTCTATAAGCTGGCCTTAGACGATTTTATGAGTCCCCGTAGTTTTTTGCTAATACTGATCAGAGATGCCTTCCCTTTTTGGGATTTTGCTCAATCATGTAGTAGCTTCCTCCTTCTACTGTATAGTTTGTTTATGGCTGGGGTCCACCAGACAGGACGTCTGCCTTTGGAGGATTGGGTCTTGGTTTTATTTGGGATTGCATGATCCATGCATTCCTGAAGGTGCTCATAGAATGCATTTATAAAGGATTCTGCGGTCTGGGACATATTTTCCACAGGCCCGGGGGCTTTGAAAGATTCCACCTCAGTTTTGAGGAGTGTGAAATTTGCTTTAGAGAACTTTTTCACTGTGGTTTTCTGGGCAGGGGGTAGGGTCGGGATGTGAATATCCAGTTGGATTAGTTTATGGTCTGATCTTACCAGTGAGGGATACACTTCTGGTCTGGAGCACAGAGTCCCCATGTTGGTGATGATCAGGTCCAGTATGTTTTCCCCTCTTGTGGGAGTGGTAACAAGTTGTTCCATAGCATTTGAGTTTATGAATTCTAGGAACCTTTGGGTTAGGGTGTTTGAGCTAGAGTAATGCTCCCAGTCTATGTTTGGGTAGTTGAAGTCACCCAATATAATGGTGTTTGGAGAGATCTTCATATTTTCCAGTGTTCTCAGGAAGGCCGAGTGGGGTTCCTGGGTTTGGGAGGGTGGTCTTGTTCTGTTTGTAGGTTTATTTTAGAAGGTCCTTATATTCAGCTTCCTCACATACCTAATACTATAGGGGTCCCTCATATTTTTTGTTGTAAAACAAAAGGAGTTGTTTATTTTGCAGTGTGTGACAAATGCTCATCATTTTATATTGGTATGACTACTAGAAAATTAAATGTTAGAATGAAGGAGCATATGTATAATATTAGAAAAAAGGACAAAAACCAAATATTTTATAGACATAGTGTTGAATGTATTAGTTTTAAAAATATTTTGTTTTCTATCCTGGAACACTGTGAACCTGATAACAGGGGGGTGATTACAGAAATTTTTTGGCTCAAAGAGAAACTAGATGGCAAATTAAATTACAGGCGGATCATTTTCCTGGGTTAAATGAAGCCATCAATATTAAATGTTTCTTAAAAGATCGCAAAGCATATGTTTTATAATGTTTGTTACTGTAATGTATTCAATTATACCCATTCTATAGTGCATAATGATGAATGAAGAGTTTGTTTTTTGTAAAGGGCTCTTTAATTATGATTTTACACTATGTAATTGATTAATTGATTTTAAATGTATGCAGTATTTAAATGAATGTTTGATGTAACATTTCTTTTTGGTTCTGAAGAAGTTTTGTACGAAAGCGTTGAATAAAGTGGAAGTTACGCTAGTCTGTGGTTTCGTATTTTTCAGCCTTGAGCAGTTTTTTTTTATTTATTTCAATCATGCACTTGTTTGGAAAAGTACCTTATATCCGAAGTATGATGCACTTGTTTCCTGGAACTACAGAAGGATGGAATTTAGCTACAACTACAAGAAAGTAATTTGGCCGATAACGGAAAGCGCTCATTAACACTGTTGTCCTGATAACGGAAAAGTACCGACTGCTTCATCAGACCCAATTAAAAACACACTAAATGTGAAAGTGATTCCTAGTTCTTGGTTTTGTTTTATTAGTTTGTAATAGTGTTTTACGCAGCCGTGATGGTGACAGGCATAATTTTTGTTTCTATATACGTTTGCCGTTTTTTGTGATCGTTGTTCAGCAGTGAGACTATACTTGACTAATAAGCATTTCTACCAGTTTCTGTATGTACTGAAAGAACATAATAAATTTAAAGCAGATAAACAAACTGACAACTCAGTGCCACTTTTACAGACTTAACAGATGACACATTGCATAAAATATTAACACATTTAAGATACAATTGCACTGAAGCAAAAAGCATCCATTTCTCATAACTCAGCTTAACAGTCCACTAGCACTTATGTAACGTTGGTCCTTTAATAAGTACTGGATTACTAGCATTGTGTATCTATTTACACAAGCCACGGACAAGTATGTATGTAGTTCACAAAGAGGCACAAATTCCCACAGTAGGTGTGAAGTGTCCTGTTTATCTGACCTTTCTCCCAGCAAACTGGGTGAAACAAAAAAAAAAACTAGCAATGAAAGTGGATAAAATAATCTCAGTGAAATTCCTGGAAGTTTAATGCACAGACATCACAAGTGTGCTACATTGCACAAATAATATACCGAAGTCTTGTATAAGGTTTTCAGATATTTCAAAATGAAGGATCACTACCTTCTGGGATTACAGAATTTAAATGACTCTTACAGCTGAGAGGAGGACAATGCCATGGTGAAGGAGTCACTTACTGGCTGCTGTATACACAATCTGATAAGTTTATTTGTCCCCAGAGTACTTTTATCCCGAGTGTTCTCCTGTTACAATAATTTTAATAAATGTAGAGTAGCTGCCCTCTTTTATGAGTCATTGTACTAAGTTTTGCCTTCTACATTTAATAAACCAGATACTTATTTTCACAAAATCCAACCAAAAAATAATAGTATTTACATGTTAATACTGGAATGAATGCCCATTTCTACAGGGCAGATTTCTGTGTAGAATCCATTAAGTAAAGGAGTTGTGTCCATAATTTAGTCTTGAACTATAATGTGTTCTCTAGGGACCTTAGTCTTTAGTAATTTATTAATGACCACTTCCTGCTCTAAATGTCTATATAGATTACAGATACTTTTTGCTCATGATATTCTGATTTTCATGAGATCTCCAGGATAATCAATTAAATCTTTGTCTCAATTAAATCAGTATGTCCCAATTGCAAGTCATCTGTTAATCAAGATAAAGCGGTGGCAATTATGAACCATCCACCAATGTAAGGAAGCACTTTATATTTCACTGGTCTTTCTCGTCTATCAAATATTAATGGCTTAATTTACGGAGTTACATAACCAAAGTAGCTGAAGTAATTTAAAAAGGCTAAGATGAAAGATACTTGGAAAACTGGTTAACATTAGAAAAATAATACTGACTATATGCATGAGACTTTCCCAAATCCTTGTATACAGGCAGGGTGAAGATTTGTATGAAGTTTTTCTTTGCAGGCCTATAAATTAATTTAGAGTAAAATTTATCCGTATGTATTCAGGCTGCCACTTTAATGACCTTATTGCCTTAGCAGAACACAGATCGCTGCATAACTTGTGAAATTACTCAAAGATGAGTAATTAGTAACAAAGGAGCTTTTGGAACTTCATTTCTGGATTAATTTAAGTCAGTTAATATGTATTCTTTTGTGGTTGACATTGCTGCAAGAATTTTTTGCAGACGCAGGCCCCTTTCCTTTATACATCCTGCTGTGTCATGAAGTAGATTTCATGTACCTGGAAATCAATGTTGTAGGGTCATAACTAGCAAAATTAGGGTTGGTGAAAAGTTTTTAACTATTTTCTAATGAAAGCCTGTGATCCTTTCATTATCAAGTAGGCCGGTTATTTTTATCTAATAAAGGCTTTTACAATCATTTGCAAACGCTGACCATTTAGTTTTTTCCTAGGATCGGCAAAAAATTAATTGGACTTTATAAATAACACTAGCACAATGTTCAGCAAATGCTATCATGGGGAAAGATACCATGAAAACAATTACTACGACAAGAATGGACACCATCCTCCCCTATTTTTGAGTTAAAGTTGCTTACAGTTTGCAGGTACAACTCATTTGCATAGTATATTTTCAGAAATGTGAAAATGAGTTTAGCTAAAATTAACCACTGTCCACCATGACAGAAACAAGAAGCTGACAACTCTATAAGGTTACACAAATTACTTATAACTTATTCACCACAAACCACCATTTAGAAAATAATGGCACATCAGATAAGTGAAAAGATATTGCACAAGTTCCCTATAGGTCACCTAACAGAATGCCTGTGATTTGACCTGCTTTTGACGCTCAGTCAAATAAACATACCCCAATGGAGCAAGCAAACCTTTGTTGTGAAGCCTAATCTTAAAAAATATATAGTTTTCTTGAATACCTTATTACTTCTATTGCTTTTTAACAAATACAGTCAGGAGGCAGGGGTCACCTCAACTCTTTTCTCTGCAGATCTATGCTAATGACTATTAACAGCTTAATAGCTGACTTAAAGAATAAGTTGCCAAGGGAAACACAGTCAGTGAAATTACTCAAGAGCTTTCTTCATTGCTAATTTACTAATGGCAGTAGGGTAACAAATGATATAAAACCGATGATGTTTTCACGATCATTGACTTGCACACATCATATCTGGAATTCCTTTCAAGTGACACCATGCCTTCAACAAACCAGAAATATACCCAAAAGAGCTGAAGAATCTACAGTTATTACCTTTACTTCTTTTATGTATTTATTTTGGGGAGGGAGGTATGCCTCACAAATATGCAAACAATCTTTCCATAAACAATCAAAACTGTCCCCTGACAATTAGCTGCATGTGCAGCTTTTTATAAATGCTGCAGACATACAGACCTAGAAGCTTTTCTCTTCATTTTTTTACTAACAGCTCATAGTTTGCATACATCTCCGAAGTGAAAAACTCATTCTGTTGTTATTGCCACTATAGCATCCATTAAATTACATCAGTATTTAACATGCACAGTATATGCAACCATAAGAGCAGAAATCTGATGAGGCCCTTAAGGAGACTGAAATATATCTATGCAATGCTAACTTTGCTTCCACATCAGACTCTTGCTTTTTAAATTCTTTTGTAAACTTGATAGCTTTAGTCAACCCATCTATATAGCCTGTATGACTCAAAGCCATAAAGCACATTTTACAACTGTAATGGCTTCTTATAGCACACAAGTGGTTACTGTTACTTGAAATAAATAAAACAAAACTAGAGTCACTGTAAAGGATGCAGAAGTAGAATCCCTGTTTATACTACTTCCATTTCAGTCACAGCTGCACGTTATATGTAAACAACAACCATTTTGGGGCTGCTGGGAAAGGAACATGGGATGTAGTTTACAAACTTAAGTAAGGCAGGAACTCTGTTTTTCAGGATAAACTGGGAAGTCAACTGTGTTATACTGACTGCTGGATGTCATTACATTACTATATTTTGATCCTGCAGAAACCATCTTGAGATTTTCCTTTTTCTTAATGGTGCTGGAGACGCACTCTGTGTGTCTTCGGATCATAAGAACATAATTTTTGTATGTGACTTGGTTTGAATTTTTGGAAAGATATTGAACACAGCATGCAAACCATATAAGGTTTTAGCATACTCATTACAAGAGAAATGCCATTATACAGAACATAATAACAGAAGGAGAGTCATCAAATGCATTACATGCATATGGAAACAACCATAGCCACCTCCACAAACACTACAAGACATGGATAATAAAACAATTCAGTTGTTGATTGCTTCTTCCAATGTTTGAAACTTGCAACCCCAACATCTAGAATCAGAAAGACCTGGACTAAATGTATATTATGGCAACACACGATAGTCTTATATATATGATCTGTTGTCAATCTTAAATCAGAGTTTAAAATCTTATTAAAAAAGCTACAAAAGGCTATTCTGTTATCTCATTATAACACTCTGACCTTCTGACAATACTGTCACAAAACTTTGCAGGAGGGACATGATACAGGGAGATCACAAATTTTGTTTAAAATAGCTTTCATTGATCACAATGTGTAACATAATTCATTCTTTACGTATAGAAGATATTGATATGAAGAGGTTTTAGTCAGAGGGAGAATACATTAAGTACTACAGTGCTAGCAAGTAATTTTTACTATTTTAATAACACAACTGAGATGAGATCTTTGCAAAATATGCTGTATCCTATGACAATTGTCTGTTGCCAACTAATAAAAAAAAACTCTTCTGGCAAAAAAAAAAAAACACTGAAAAAAGCCTAAGATAAAATTTGGGAGACATGGTGCAATGCATTTATTTTATGGTATTAGTTACAAAGGATCCTACCAGAGGATAGCTCCTCACTCATTAAAATAAAATACAAAAGGACATACCCTGCCTATGCAGGTAGAAAATGTTTGCAGTATAACCAAAAATGTAAAGGGATGAAATCTAAAAACAAAGAGCTACTTGAGATGTACATGTTATGCAGATAGGTTTAGGTGCCATAACAGACACCCTGGCTGCACATTGAATTCTTTTTGATGTCAAGGTATTTGGGAAGACAATGGCAGGTTAGCATTGATTGGCTGATAACAGCCATGCCTACTTGGACAGGATGTATTTTCAGATATTTCTGTAACTGCTATTGAAGACCTTAGATTTTTTGTAAACAAGAATGAAGATTATATCACTTCATGCCCCAGTAAAGTTTATGGCTTCAATATTCTTGGTAGTAGGGAGCATTTCTAAGGGGAGTCTTCCATTCATCAATGGACACTAGAAAAGTGGGTGTGATGGATCATCTAAGGAAGATAATAAAGGTAGCAGAAAAAGTACAACAGTGAAATCCTACATGTGAGTGTAACATCTACTCCAGTGAGAAATGGAGAAAAAGATGAACAGTTGCATACATTGGAGTAAGATCTGTGGTGTCTTGAGTTTGGTTTCTTCCTGGTGTATAATATGGACACAGTTGTTAGCTGGAGAGACACTAAGGAAAATGTATATAAAAGAACGTGCAAACATGGATGTATATGAAATAACTTTATAATTCACGATGTCAAAGTCATCCCATCCTCCACAATTACAAGCATCTAAAGTAAAAAGAAACAAACTCAAAATGTTATACAATCCTAGAATGTGCCCTTCCACCAGATGTGTTACCTTCTGAGTACTACCTGGATGATAAGTTTGGATGAAAATGAAAACAACAAATGGCCACAATAATGTATTTCATCTTGCTACGTTCATAAACACTGAAAGCTCTCCATCCCTACTCCTAAAAGATGACTGCTTTCTGCATACTACATCAATGTTGGCTTGAAAAGAAAGTAAAAAGAAATATCAGTAACAGATTTGAAGGTGATAGACTGCCTTTAAATAAAGCCTATAGAGATCATTCAACAATGATCTTGTGTCCCTGTGATTTCACACAAAGTTGTCTTCCATGCCTTCAGAAAAATACATTCTCTTCTGTGAAACAGGGGGTTAGCTAGAACACATCCCCCTTGGTAGCTCAATAGGCTCAATATCTTGCTGCCAACCATGTAGATGTGTGAGATTCTGTTCTGTGTGTTTCGGTATAAAACAGATTTTCTAATCATGTTTACATGATGTGGCATAAATATTAGATTAAAATATTATGTTTTACCATGAAGGGTCAGGACGCAGACACTGTTTTTGTCGGTAGAAGCCCAATATAAGGTTATTTAAATGTATAATAATTCTAGTAGCATTCTCTGAAACCAGTATGGACCATTTTTGGAGATGTGAACTCTAGTATACAAAAATATTAAAACAATAATCTATGTACACACTTGTTGACATGTTCAACAGTCAAGGAGTTTAAAAATAAGGTTTTCTGTTAATTTGTATTGTGACCCTGCCTGCCTACACCCTAGAGTACACATCAGACACTTCATAGCCAGTACCTACATGATCAATTCCCCTCACACAAAACATGTTCTTGTCTGGTCCACATAGCCAATCCATCTCTTAACATTCTTCTAAAGATGTACTGGATATATTCTGTGTACATCACTGTACAAGTATTGCTACAGCAGTATTACACAATGTTATATAACTGAACCAAAATAAATCACAGTTCCTCTATGAGGTTATGCCACTAATAGGAGCTTCCTTATTACCATGCTTTACAATAAATGTCATCTTAGATTACCAAAATAAAAAAGTAGCATGAGCTCCACTGTTCCCTGACAGGAATCTAATGCCTCATTTCTAAAATGGTGATATTTGCTCACTTAAGAGAGTTTTATAATTTTCAACAATTGTGACAACTACCGACAATGAACCTCACTGTAGAAATATCATTTTCATGTTGCATAAAACTAAATTAAGTATTTCAAGGAATGAAATTATCACATGGCTCTCTCTAAAAAATAAATCCATATTCTGAAATCTGTTTCTATCCTATATAAATTTATTTGAAAAAACTTCCATAATGAAGCCATAGTACAAACGTGCAGCAAATAATTAACAAAAATACCTAAGTGTTCCAGTCCTTAACTGAAGCAGGGGTCAGTCATCATTTTACACATATTCTGCCTATACCCATCAGTTATACACGTCAAATATTTGACAGTGATAAAAATTACCACAATAATTATTCCAGTAATGAAATTTCAGTAAGGCAAGTCATTGGTTCACAGTGTAGCAATACCCATAGCCACATTCAGAATGCTGTCTACTGCAAGGATGGTTAAAGCTTTAATTATATCAGCATCATTTTGGGCATAAGTTGAAGTTAGTAGATCAAATTTGTTTGAGCTTGTATATTCGAGACTATGTGAATGAACGATTGACTTGTTCACATGGGGAGATTCAAATAGTAAGGGAAAGTGAATCACAGACTATCTGATTTAAATTAAAATCAGATTGAAAGAGACTTTTCAGAGGTTTATTTTTCCACAGATTGATTACAAAATGCTAATACATTTTTTGACGTACATCACTGTAAATACAGAAGCACAAAATGCAGAGATGAGCAGCAAAAACTGATGCCTTAAAAGAAATATTAAAATAGTTTCTGAGATAAATGAAGACAAGAATATCTAAAGTAATTATCACAAAAAGCTTTGCCTTTGCTACACTCACTACAAAAAGTACTTACTGCACTTATAGAAAAGACAAAACACATGGATTTGTTTGGTTTGATAAAGTCAATTGAATGTATTTGAAACAATAGTGACTGTTGTAAAGTAAGAAGGAGCAAAGATTTGTACAGTGAGAGATCTCAAAATTAGAGGGAGATGAAATTTCACCCTATACAAACAGGAGTGGTAGATGCTGCTATGGCCAGTACAACATTTCTCTGGCACTGTATGCAAATCAAGGATTTTGGAAGATTAAACAGGATGATGCTAGTTGGCAACTGTGTACCTTTAATCTATCCTTGTGAAGCTGCATATGTACACAGTTAATACCTTGCTGCCAGTTATCTGCTAGACCTTTAATATGGCTGTTTTCTGCATATTATATAAATATTTATTTTCTCCATATAACTTTCCAGCTGTTTTTAAAAATATAATTACTCTCAGTGGAAACCTATTCCATGGTCTCACTAAACTTTTTGTGATATAGCTATCCATTCTTTTAATTCCATTAACTTTTGTTCTAGACAGTTCTCCTTTCCCTCATCCCATCCGATTTTTTTATGTTAAACACAGATCTTTCCTCAAATGTTTATCCATAGAAACTCAAAGCTAGACATAGCTTACCTCTCACCACCCTATAAAGAAAGATGTAGATGTTACTCATCTTCATAATTTAAAATTTTCATACATAGTTAATTATTTTACTATATCTCCTTTGTAATTACTCGCTTACTGATAGTCTAACCATTAAGTATAAAAATCAAATTATACTCTAGAAATGGTCTTATTGATGCTATAAATACTTTAAGGACTTCAGGTTCTCTAATATTAAATGAACTTAATATTAGACTTATCTTTCTCATGGCTTTAGTTTTGATATACTGTATATGAAACTTGAAAGATAATTCATGAGTGTCCCCACACCCTTAGTCTGTTTAACTACTTCTAAATTTTCCCTCCCATTATCTTTATTTCTTAATAGTCTGGATGACCTTGCATGCTTTATAGTTAAACGCAAGACCTGTCTTAGATGTTCATAAATTAATCCGATTTAACTGCATATTTAAAATTTCTGAGAACTACCATTTTGAATTCTGTCAGCATGAGCGGCATTTCAGTGTACAGTAGATATCTAGTCAAAAAACTGAAAGGTGATTTGAATATTGATATTCAGGTCTGGAGTGCTACAAAACAAGAGTATAAAAACAGATTGATCAGATATTTGACAAGATTAAGGTCACAAGGTTTGATGCTGAATAAATCTAACTGATGTGATATAATCAAAGTGCATGTTTCATGCAACCATGTGTGGTTTAAAGGCAGATATCAATAAAGTCCATTCCACAGTAAGTATGCAAACACCTAAAGGCATTCTCTCATTAATGCAATTTTCAAGGGTGATACTATATGTTTCCAAGCTTAGAGCACATTTGTCATACCCAGCTCTCTCCAAAAGGAGCTGTTTGAGTAAGATACATTCTGGACTTGGACAAATGATGAAGTTGGAAGCTATAGACTAATGAAGATGCTGTTAACTATTGAATTCATAACTGAGTATTAAAATGCATTTCCAAATACATTACAAGTAGCTACAATCCAAAAAGGTCTAGGAGCTGTACTATGTAAGATAGCAAATATGTTGCTATGCCCAAGACCATTGTAACCCACATGTCAGAGATGGTCAGATAAAACAATGTTAGCTGTAGTCTTTAGTTGCCCACAATTACATGAATTAGTGTGCAAAAAATATATTAAAACAGAGTCAGATCACAAATCCTTGTGGTCCAAGCCCCAAAAAACTCTCTCCACAGATCATCAGACTATAATGAAGGCTGTTAACACTTCAAAGAACAATGTAAAAGTAAAGCACAAACCAAGAAAGTTGGTGTGCACTACTGACATGCAGAGTATATTCAAAGCAAAGGAATAATTGCAGGAAAGGCCTGCTAGAAGAAAATATGATATTCTGTGGGACATGACATAAATTTGTGATATTCTGTGGGACATGACACAAATACCAGTGAATTCTGCGGGACATGACACAAATACCAGTGACAGGTGAGAAACTGAAAGAACTGAATTGTAATGAGAGAAATGCAGAAATCAGTCCTTGTTTGAAGTCAATGTCAGGATGATCAGAAAATATAAAGCAGCTCCATCTCCTAATCAAACCATAACATATCATCAGGCAGGAATATATCTGCATACAAATGTCATTCAAAGATAGTCAAATGACATCATGCCATTTGAGATACATAGTCATATGCTGCTAAACGTAAGCAAATGACTTTTAGGAAAGTCAGTGTATGAGGAAAGAGTCAGAGAGTATCATATTTTGCCAAAATCTACATTGCAAATAAATATGAAGTAATTTCTAGTTGGCATGTAAATCAAAACCTCATGAAATACCAGCATTGCCATGGTTAAGAGAGGAAACAAATTTAACATGATAATCTTGGCTTTTACTCTATGCTGAGTACTTCTTTAAATATTCAGAAGTTATTCACCACAAAGATATGACACTAAGTGATAAACAAGCTGAAATTAACATTCCAAGTAATGAAAAAACAGAACTGGTGCTGTCAGATTATGTACTGTAATCTGCATGCCAGGTATCCAGACACTTTTTCCTGTGTTGAAAAATATCAACGTGTTACAGTTAAGTACACATTACCCACAGTGCAATGAGCAAGCTAAGCATTTGCGTCAAAGCGAAAGAATACTCTGAGGAACCACAGTGCATCAAATGGATCGCTGTTGTCTGTCACTGCTGTAGTAAATGAATACCTCTTTGTGAGCAGTAAATTGCCCCCACCATAGCTGTTGGTGCCAAGGAACCTGTGACTAAAGCTGCCAGCATCATTCTCATCAATGTTAGCAGAAATACTAAGATCTTTTCACTGCTAAAGGAAGTAGAACGGGTTAATATAACATTGGATGACAGCTTAGGTCAAAAAGTCACAGATCCTATTAACTATATCAGTACATCACCAATACCTAGTAAGTCATTTTGTTTAAGGAGAGGAAAGGATATGTCACTGTATAGATACAAGCAGACATACAGACAACTTGATCCAATAAAGAGCTGTCAAAAAATCTGCATTGAAAATGACAATCAGTACAGGAGCTGCCAGAAATCCATCTTATGAAAACATCATTTCTTACCTCCCCTGATGGTGCTAAACAAAGTGGTGAAGAATGGAAACATGACAATCAGAGGTGCACTTTGTTATGGGAAATTCATCAAAAACTACTTCAAAGTCAGGTCTGTTTGTAACTTTTTAACAGCTTTGTTTTTTTTTTCTAAATGTATCATCTCTGTAACTTGATGGGTCATTGAATTTAAACATAATTCTATATTCTCAATGGTTATAGGAAGGAGTGACATCATTTCTAATAAGAGGAGCATGCTACATATTTGGTATGTTAAGTAATGCACCCAACAGTAATAGCAATGCAGCCTGTGAGTGAATGCAAGGAGCAGTTCAGTATGAGAATAAAGGTTAAAAAAAAAAGGCCTTCAATTCTGTCTCGTGGTTCTTTAGCAATCTATGCCTTGACCTGGCATATTAACAATTAATGCTTTTGTAGCTATAGATTAGGCAGAAATGTCTTCTGATGGAGATTTTGGCAACAAATACCAGGATGGCAGGTGAATTTATTGTCATAGTATTTACTGATCATTAAATTTGGTAGGTTCACCATATTCTTATGAATGAATTATCATATGGCTGGAATTCTTCATTCTATTCAAATACGAAGGCAAATTTTAATGTTTTATTATTAGGGCCCACTATATTATGTATTTTAGAAAGGAAATGTGGAATATGTTACGATTGGCTAGCTTTATCATTTAATAATGTTTCTTCATTATTTTATCAGTTTATTTAAATAAAATCAGGCCCATTTTGTCAGTAACATTGCTTTACATTTTGCTGGTTACATTCAATGTTTTGTTTATTTTTTTATTCCTTTGTTTGGATTTTTTACATTCTAATGTAAATGAATTTCACATACGTTAAAAAAATTGAGATAGGTAATATTTTTCTTTTCCTACACAGAATATCTCCACAGCTTACAATATGTGAAGATGCATTTTTATTTTACAGTTAAGAGAATGGTATTTCTTCTCATGACTGGAGCAATAAAATTTTATTTATTTATTTATTTATTTGTCTTTGTTAACCAGGTTAGTCCAATGGGCTGGTGGCCCATGTTCAGTGGAGACCTGAGGAGAAAAGCTCCACAACAACAATATTAACAATAACAATAGCAGCAACAATACTAATAACAGTAACAATAACAATAAGAAATAATAATAAGGTTTACATTACAGCAATGTGAAAATAAGTAGCTACATGCTTTCATGCCATAAATGAATATGGGTACCTAGCCAACATACATTCATGTAGTAGTGGAAAAATTAATAGGGCATAAACATTCTACAAATACAATAGCAAAAATTAGAAGAGGTGTAGAACTGCAGAAAAAATGCTTTTAAATCTATTTACTGGCTAAACCAAGTTGATAGAGAGGAGGAAAAAGGAATGATATATTGAAGGGTTGAAGTAGAAGGGTCAGGAGGAAAAAGTAAGGGAAGCCAAAGAGAGTGAAAGAAAGCTGGGTAAAAGAAGAGTTAGGGGAGAAAATGTAGTAGGTAAGGAGTAGAAAGATGAGATTTAAGTAAAGTATTGCTCAGCTGCAGAGCTGAGGGACTACAGAAATATTATATAAGAGGGTAATATTAAAGTAAGCAGAGGAAAAATGTGGTATGCCAATTGAATGAGTAGGTATTAGATATGGTGGTGACAGGTATAAGACGGAGAGATAGCAAGGTAGTTCTTCAGTTGTTTTTTAAAAAGAAGTGAGGATTGAATAGAATATATATTGCTTGGTAATTTGTTCCAGGTTTGAGATAAAGGGCATTTATAAAATAATCTGCCTGTTGTGTTATTAGGCCTGTAGTTGTCAAGTAGCAGTTGGTAGTGCTACAGAGAGATCCTGAGGGTTTGTATATGGATATGAGGGGGGGGGCAGAGAGGGAGAGTTGGCAGGTTTGTGGGGAAGAGAATGTATCATCTGTAACTGAGAAAGTTAGAGTAGTTGAGGGAATTCAAGTCAATGTAGTTGGTAAAGGGTATGGCAGTGATGGGATTTGTAAGGGAACTTACACACACATATGGCTGTCTGGTTGTAGGTCTGTTCAAGTTTGGTTAACAGTTTTGCTTGGAGGTTGGTAAATATCAGGGAAGCAAAGTAGGCAGTGGAGGAGTTAGGCTTGAGAAAGTGAATTTTCTGAATTATTGGATAAGAAATTTTTGTTTCTATACAGTAAACCGAGTTTTTGATTGCTTTTTTTATGCAGTGTTCGAAGCAGCAGCTTAGTTTTTTTGGATTAAGGTTGAGTTGGTTGTTGACTAGCCTGTATTCAGTGGTGCTGAAGGAGGTCTGGGTGAGGGAGAGAAGATCAGTAGGGTTGTTGAGGAGAGTAATAAGAAAAGAATCATCGGTGTACTGGATTAGAGAAGAGGTACAGCAGGCAGAGTTGAGATTGTTAGTAAAAATATTAAAGAGAAGGGGCCTAGAATGGATCCTTGGGGTGCACTTGTTTGGATAGGTAGGAAAGGTGAGCAGGAGGTCTGCCATATCAGAGATTGTTGTCTGTTGTTAAGATAACTAGAGAACCAGAGAGTAGCTGATGCAAAGAGATTGAGTTCAGTTAGTTTTGTAAGATGCTTAGGGTGGGAGGTGGTGTTGAATGCCTTGGAAAGGTCAAGGAATAGGCATGATACCAGTTTATTGTTATCCTTTGCCTCTGCTGTACAGTAGGTAAAGGATAGAAGGGCTGTGGATGTGCTGTGGTGGGGTTTAAATCCATGTTGAGTGGGGATGAGGAGACTATACTGGAGCAGATGTTTAAGCAGTTGCCTGTGAATACATTTCTCTACAATTTTTGAGAGAGGGAAGAGGATAGCTATAGGTCAGAAACTGGAAGGGTCAGTGGAGATGCCTCCTTTGTGAACTGAAACTGTATAGAAGGATTTCCAAATTTCAGGTATTGAAGATTATTTCATAGAATGATTGATGAGAATTGAGACTGGATATGCTTTAGAACTGGCTCCAAGTCTGAAAAATTGGGGGGTAGGTTATCAAAGGAAGGAGAGCAAGGTTTAAGTTTCTGCAGAAGGAATTTTATATAGGCAGTGGAAACAAGTGTCATGGAGAAGGATGATTGGAGGCAGGTTGTTTGTGGATAGAGTCAATGAACTAATTGCTTAGTAGTGTGTGGCAGTTTCAGGAGTTGATTTATTAGGGAAGGGGTTGGGGATAGAAGGTTTACCTGGATGGAGAATATTATTCATGGTGCTCCAGAAGGTTTTTGGGTTAGGGGTGTGAGCAGATTGAACTTCTTTTTTTCCAAAAACCATAGTCAAACTTTAGAGTGTCTTCTCTTAGTATCTTATTGATAAACGAGATATTTAATTTTTGATCATCTGTCTTTTCAAGACATCCAATAAAAATCTGGGTCAAACTAGGTATAGAGTCAATCTCTAGGATGATTGATACTCTGATTTTGTTTTCTATAAATTGCCATTATGAGTGTATAAACAACCAACTGTCTTGACTATTATCAAAACTGCATAGAAGAGAGTTTAGTGGTTTAATACTCTTATTTTCAATAAACTGCCTAGATTCTTTCAATATCAATGTGATACAAAAATTAAAGGAGCGTAACTTGATATTCTAGCACCAATCAGGGGAGTATGCTATAGGGAATATAAGAAATAGGAATTGTTTAATGTTGCACTTACAATCAATTAAATTATATGTTTAAAGTTATTAAATATTTGATTAATGCCATAAGAAAAATGATCAAACTTCTTATTAAATAAACAAAATTCACGTAAAAGTCAATGAACTCTACTTATTCTGTATTATTCCTTAAATTGATTTTCTATAATTCTGAAATAAGTTATATGAATCTCATGTATTATTTTCTAGCCAGATATATAGATAGGTGACATCCAATGTAATATTACATTAATTATAACTGATTTGGAATAAAGATCTAAGCTAGGGAATGCTATTCCATTACTGTTTCAAGCTGTAATATGCCATTTATATGCAATCCTAGGTTTTAAGGTGAACCACAAAAATTTAAGTAGCTGGAATCTAATTTTTAAATACGTTTTTGGCAGGGGGTAGTATCAATGACTTTATATAAAACAAAAGTTTAGGTAAAATTATCATTTTAATTAAAGAGAGCCTATCCTCCATTGTGTAGAACATGTTATTCCATCTTTTGATTAGTTCACTAATGGTGACTATTAAATTGTTGTAGTTTAATTTAACAGACTCTTTCCATGTACTCTTTATACTGACACCCAAATATTCTAATGCATCATTATCCCAATTAAACAGGCTATTCTCTCTTAGGTTTTTGTTGATCATTTTGTTCATTAGTAATGTTTTGGATTTATTATGATTACATTTAAGCCCTGAAATTCTTTCAGACTTGCTTAAGGTATTACTAACACCATGCAAAGAACCATCAATATCACCCAGCTTTAACAACATATCATCAGCAAATAATTGTATCTTAGTCCTTATTAACTTGAAAGCCTTTTATATTTTGTTTGTTTCTGATATATGTAGCAAAAGGTTACATTGAATGAGCCAACAATAATGGTGACAAAGGACAAACTTGTCTAGTTCCCTTGAAGATTTCTAGTGATGAGGATAGACATGGTCCAATTTTCGCATAAGCTTGTGCCACACTATAAATTTTCATTAGTAAGTTGACAAAATCTGAGAAGAATTCAAAACCAATCCGAATTCTTTGTAGATAAGACCAACTAATAGAATCAAAACCCTTTTCTATGTCTAGGATGCTAATAGTTTTTTTGTATGTGCATGCTATGTCTATTAATGATAGTGATTTAATAATGTTATCTTGCACTTTTCTATGAAGAATGAACCCTGTTTGATCATTATGTATTAGATTACGTACTATTTTCTTTATCCTATTAGCTAATATTGTCATGAAAATTTTATAATCAGTGTTTAGTTACAAAATTGGCCTATATGAATCACAATACTTGGGTCCTTACCCTGTTTTAAAATGGGGAGATAATTGACTATTTCCACGATGGGGGTGTTATACATAGTAAAGGCACTCATCATTTTCTTTATTATATATTCAGGAAAAATCTTATATAGTTAATTAATTATTCGATCCAGTCCTGGAGCTTTATTATCTTTCCATTTTTTTATTTGCTCTTTCACTTCTGTTAGTGTTATGTGTTTATTTAATATGGTATTTTGTTGCATTGACACCTTAGTAGTTATATTTTCTTGAATAAAAATATGTATTACATTATCTGTCTGTAAAAGTGCTGTTTATATCTTTATAGTAATTTTTGAACACTTCTAATATGCTCATTAAGTTAGATGTACTCTTAACTGAAACATCACTTTTATATTTAATCTCATTAATAAGATTTTGTTTGTTTATTTTTTTGAATCTTACCACTATTTTATGTAGATATTTAGGATTTACAGTATAAGATTGTAATTTCAATTTTTCCATGTTTATGGCTTATGAGTCAGGACTTCTAAGTATTTTTGGTTTCACTTAGTAATTTCATTATGTGCTACTTTGTTATTTGGTTTTGCATCCATTTTTATCTTGTCTATTTTTTTGTTGTAAGTCTAAAAGTTCTTTGTCCCACTATCTCCTTTTTAAGGTACCAAGATTTTATTCTACCATATATATAAACTTTAAAGGTGTCCCATAGAACAGTATCAGTTACTTCACCATTATCATTTATTTCCATAAACATGTCTATTTCTTTCACTATCCATTCCCTAAATTCTTTTAACTTAGTTATGTAAGCAGGAATTCTCTGTAGAAATCTTAAACCATCTGTTTGCATAAGTAATGTAAAATTTAGAGCATTTTGGTCTGAAAGTAGACAAGTCATTATAGACACGTCACTTATTTTTGGGTATATATTATTTTATACAAAGACCTTATATCAATGTTTGTTTGTGTACCAAAATGATATGAATAGTGAGTATAGAATAAAAAATAATGTTGTCTTAGACCATGTATATCTTTAAGGTTCATCTGGCTTGTAAAGTCATTTAATTTCTTGGCTTGAGATGTTTTATTTTACCATTTTTAGAAGTATCTTTGCCTGATAATAGGCAGTTAAAATTACCTGTTAATATAATTTCCCCTTTTGCATTCAAAGTAATCAGGCCCAGATATTTGTCAACATATTTAGTACTTAGCCCTGGTATCCAGTATGTATTAATCAAAGTATACTACTTCCTAATGATTTCCAAAATACCATGCTTAGCATCCCATCTTTATCTGAAATTATATCTATAATTCTTGGCATGGTAAGTATTTTCCATAGAATAAGAGTGCCCCTTCTCTTAGTCTTAAAACATGAATCAGTCACAATGGTATAGCTAACACCAAAATACACAAGTTAGCCATTTCTGCTGAGAATACAGTATAAAAATAAAAAAGAAAAGCATTATGAAAGCAACTAAAGAAATCTGAGTCCATAAAATATACATTAAAATGAGAGTGTCCAATATAACTGAAGCTATATGAATATATCACATATAATAATTGATCTGATGTGTATTTCTGACATATCTACTTAGAGGTGCTAAGGATGTATAAACATTAGAAGCTGAGGGTTAAGAAGATTGTCAATACCTCCAAGACTTTTCAAGAAACATCAGATGTTTTAACCATTTTGTCAGTCATCTAACATTTTTCATGTAAGGATCTGTTGAATATATATATATATATATATATATATATATATATATATATATATATATAAAACGCTTATTACAAAAAAAGCCTCACAACCCTCTGTTTAGTTACTAAAGGTTTAGTTATATAACATAAATCCAATGTTAATATGCATAATGAGTTTTCTAATGCAGCTCCTAGTTCATTGGATGTCATTAAGTTACTAAAAGTGTCATTGAATCTACAGAATGTATGCATCTATAAAATAGTATAGGTTTTTCAAGGAAGTTAAACACTTTTATAAGAACTAATTATTTGCCATTTAATGTATCTAAGTGAAGGATAACAGAATTTCAAGAGAAAATAATTCTAAATACAGCCATTTAACAAGCTCAAAAGGTCAAGTAATGTCATTGCTGTTGTTTTCTCAAGCTGCAGCTTCATAAACTTGTTAAAAAGTAATTTAAATAGACTCATGCGCAGAAGAGGTTGTCTAGTGAGGAAAAGTGCATTTTTGGTGGGAAATCAAATTTTGAAGCTTTTAGAGAGTTTACAAAAAGCAAAAAAAAAAAAAAAAAAAAAACACACTCAAGCTGCCTTGTCAGTGCATGTCATGAATCTCCACAATAAGATCAGTCACACAGACCACCAGTTTCCTCACAAAACATCAACATCATGAAAAAGTTAACCCTTTCATATAAAAACAGCTCTTTAGAAGTAACAACACCTGCCTCAAATCAGACATATCAGAAATCATGTTATAACATTTCAATCATTTACCCACGAATTAACCAGACCAGGGAAGAAAAATAAGAACCTAGTATATATATGTATATATGTATATATATATATATATATATATATGTGTGTGTGTGTGTGTGTGTGTACATAACTTATATTTAGCCATCTATAAAACACCATTAATGTACTGTCTTAATGTTTATATGTTTCTAAACAAAGAGTCTAAAACATTTAGTTATAAACACTAATCAGAAACATATTGTTACTCTACCACTGACCCACTAGAAAAAAATGCACTTTGGTGTTAATTCAAATTATACGATTACTGAAGAATTAGAAGACATATATCATTTGTAGTTATTTAAAAGGGAAAATTATGCATGTATGTATGAAACAGGAAATTCACCCTGAGTTTCACTTCTGTGGCCCTGTTTGACAGGGGTGCAGGTAACTAAACCACCTGGGAGGGAGTGCTATAGCACAAAATTTATGACTAGGCTTAATTATGCCCTAGGGCCAATAGCCTAGTACCCACCTATGAACCTATAAGTACTTATAGTGGGGAAAAGAGAGAAAAGGAACATTAGTAAAAAAAAAGGAATAGTAAGAAAGAAGAGAGAAAGAGAAAGAGAAATAATGTTATTTAAATACTTAGTACTTTATGTAATTAGAAGAAGTAGATATAGAAAGGAAAAGAGAAAGTTAATAATAAAGATGATTCACATTACCTTACAGTATAGACATTTTCCAGAATCAAATATGTTATGATTCATAAAACAAAGCATTTAAAATTAGAAGGAATTTATTAATTTGTCCTTTAGTTTCTTTGTTTGTTTGCTCCTTCCTTCCTTCACAGACCATCCATTTTTGTTGCCTGCCTCTTCAAACTCTGGGATGGCCATTCCATGGATTCTATATCAGACAGTATTTTCTTCTTTTGGATAAATTATACTGCTTCTTGTAGGGGAATCAAAGATCTTCACTCCTTCTGGCAAGGTGATTTTTATTCTTGCAGGAAAAAGAATTTGAACTTTAATATTGGCTTTTTTTCAAGGACTTAATTAGAGGAATACACTCCTTTCTTTCTGATATGACAGTAGAGGTGTAGTCATTGTCAAAATGAATAACTTTTTCACCCATCTTGATAGGGGAATTAGTCCAAGCTGATTTCATCACTAAGTCTTTGTCTTGTGATGAAAGAAATCTAACCATAATAGACCTGGGGTTGGATGAACTCAATGACAAAGCTGGATTTACCAGGGACTGATGATCCCTCTCAATTCCAATACAGAGGGATTCAGGCATGTTTATTCCTGATAAAAACACTTATTGAGGAATTCAATCATGTTAGCAGCTTCTTCTTTCTCAGGAATTCCATATATTCTTATATTATTCCTCCTTGATCTACTTTCAAGGTCTTCCAGTTTCTCAATCAGCCTGGTGTTTTGTTTCAGAAGAAATTCATTGTGATGTTCATTTTCTGTCACTCTAGTATCCAGGTCAGTTACTGTTTCCTCTAAGGCAAGAATCTATTCAGATTTTTTTTTGCTATTTCATTTAGAAGTTCCAGTTGTTTACTGCATTCTTGTTTGATAATATCCATTTTGTTTTCAAATGTGTCCATTTTTAGTGACAGTTCTTGGATGTTTGTTATAATAAGATGTAGTTGTTTCTTCACTGCACTCTCCTGGTGTAGGTTCTTCGAGTTGCTCATATTGAGATCTCCAGTAGAAAACTTCTTGACAGGAATAATTAAAAAATTATCTTGACTAAGTATTAATTTGTAGAAAATAATAGAGAGATTATGTTAATCTTTTAGTTAGATTTTTCTAAAAATTAAAGTATATTTCCTGTCAGGATATTAAAATCTAAGGAGAGCTAAGGATTTCTGCTGCTATCAGACTGGCATCTTGGCCACACCCTCAAGATTGAACTTCTTGATATAATTTTTTTCTTGTCTTGGATAATAACTTTTTTGTAAAGTTTCTTAGCTGTTTGGATTTAAGGAGGACAGAAGTAGATTCTGACTTTGTCCGTTGTTTCCAGGTAATGTCTCTATGTTTCATGATGGAGAGTGAATTTTTAGAGGGCCAGGGTGTGGGATTAGATTTGATCATAATTTTTCTGATGGGTGCTAGGCTGTTTTAGTATGTTTAGGAAAATCTTGTTAACGCAAGAACAGCATCATTTAGAAGAAGATTAAACAGGTGAGACCAGTTGACAAGGCAGAGTTGGTTGTTGAATGTTCTCTGTATTGAAATAGGTCATGTTGTGGCAGTCTCTATAAAGGAAGTTTTTTGAGGTATGAGAAGGAATTCTTAGTTTTGAGATGGGGAGGCAATTGCTTAAGGAGTCTGGTAAAGTGCTGGGATTATTGTACTGATATGGGTTGGAAGTTAAGATCCAATCAAGAATGGAGCTAGACTTTATATTAATACAGGTGGGAGCAGTAATAAGTTGTCTGAAACCAAAATGGTTTATACTAAGGCTAAAGGAATGGGGGAAGAGTTTATTACAATTGAAATTGACATCCCCTAGTACAATTGTCTCATTGGGTAGATGTTGGGAGATCCAGAATAGAACAGATTCAAGAATTGGAATATTGTTTCCAGGGGGTATATAGTGAGATGCTATTGCAAATTTCTTGTGTGGGTTAAGGTGACAGTGGAGAAAGAAGTTCTGCATGGGAGAGATTAAGCAGTTTGATGTACATGGATAGCAACACCTCCCCTATTTTAGAAAGCCTGTCTTGGTGGAAAATGTTGTGGCCAGGGTGTAGTATTTATGAGTTTGTGATATGAGGTAAGAGACAGGTTTCTCAGAGAGCTAAGATGTGGGGGGGAGGGGTGGGCAACCCAATAATGCAATTCTGTGATTTTGTTTGGGAGACTTTGTAGGATTATGGAGTAGACAGACAGATGTCTAGTTGGAGAGGTGAGGAGTTAGTGCCTAGTAGGTCAGGTGAGGTGATAGAGTTGGAGGAAGAGGGTGGAAAAGGGTTTGATGGATGTCCTCACCTGGTAGGAGTGATTGAGGAAGTAAATTATGTTTAGAGAAGTAGAAATAGTTGACAAAAATAGTAGAAATTGACAAAAAGTTCCAAGCAGCCCAACATAAAATTTAGTAATCATCACAGTTTATCAATATATTTGGCTAAAGATATATTGAAGTCAATCTAACTAAGTATCACTGATTTAGTGTATATATTTTTTATTTACATATTAGACTCGGGAACTTTGAGCAAGATGTAGACAGGCTTACAGTGATGAGAAAGCCTTATGTTTCCATATCATGCAAAACCCTTCTGACTCAGCAATCCATCTCCCATTACAGTTATCACCTGGTTGGGGGGGGTGCAGGACAAAGTATAGTCTCACTGGGGAAGCACCATGATGAAGTGGCAGTCCTAGATAGTGGCTAAAGCTTATAAGTTACATGGTATCTCACAAAAATGGTGATGGCTTCAGACTGAACACAGCAAATGTAGTCAGAGTACGTTTCTAAAAACTGATGTTTTTTACTCTACAAGGGAAAAAATGGATCACTCTTACCCATTCACTGCAAGAGGAATGATCACAGCTCAATTCATCATTACAGGTAAATGAGGCAGAAATGGGTCTCTGTAAATGTATGGATGCATCTGTGCACATCTGTGGAGGCATGAATATGGGGAAATGGATATGTGTGTGTGTGCATGTGTATATATACATATTGGCATCGGCTTCTGCTTGTGTGTGTGCATGAATTACCAGGTGCCTGTACTACAATGCTACATGGGATAGTAGCAAACAGTAATGTATGAACATCTGACTCTTCAGTGTTTGAGTCAGAGACAAGGTAAAGACCCATTAATGAAGGTTTTCCCTGTTTGGCTTTACCTTGTCTCTGAATTAGAGATTATCTTCTTCGCTATAATTGACCAACTTAAGCTGGCAACATTAACATAGGTGGAAAGACTTTGTATCCCAGGATTTAGGTGGGCCATGCATTTTGACCGCCTTTCCTGCTTACGTGCGTGCTACTCTGTGTTTGCAGGCAAGCCTGTGTGTGTGTGCCTGTCTCTCTACTGTGTGTTTAAATTGTTCATTTTAGCAAGAACAAAATCATGGCAAAAATTAGGAGGTGCAGCCCCCAGCAGGATAAAGCACTCTCATCAAACTAAACAACACAGAGAACAAGAAGTTTACCAAAGCCAAATTTGAGGTAAGTTTGGCCTCCCAGGCCAAGGACAACCACAAGGCATTCTTTAGCTATGTCCGCAACATCAAAGGCAATACACAATTGTGTGCAGAGCTTATTTTAAATGGAGCCACCTATATTAAGCCGCTTATTTTAAATGGAGCCACCTATATTAAGCCAGAAGATATAACAAACCTCCTGACTGATAAATTCAACTCCAACTTTACTCCTCTCTCCCCCTCAAACTTCCCTCAGGAAATATCATCAAATATAACTCCCCCTACTATAACTATGAAACAGGTACTTAATGTTCTCTCTAAAACCAAAACCACTATCAGTGGGCCCAGACAATATCCCAGGATACCGTCTAAATAGCGTGAAACATAACCTGTTAGGGCCTCTGGAATTACTACTTAACTGTAGCCTCCAAACAGGCTTCATTTCTCATGAATAGAAAAAGGCAAAAGTTATCCCTCTGCACAAAGGGGGGCCATCTACAGACCCATAAGTCTGACTAGTATTATATGTAAAGCCATGGAACAAATTATAATGGAGATGATCAACAGAGATATAGTAAACCTCCAGATACTGGACCCAACCCAGTTTGGTTTGGTCAAGAGCAGATCATGTCTACTCAACCTGGCGTACTTCTTTGAGAAGGTCACCAAAGCAATGGATGAGGTCAAAATTATGCAGATGGTCTGCCTTGAACTGGCCAAGGTATTTGACACAATACCTCACTTGGGCATAGTTGACAAACTCAAGAGGTTGGGTACAAACCCATATGTCACCTGGTGGATAGCCAACTGGCCCATAGACAGGACCCAGGAAGTTAGAATTGGGGAGTCTACCTCTACAAAGAGGCCAGTCACAAGTGGCGTCCCTCAGGGATCAGTCCTTGGACTGCTGTATTTTGGCATTTACTTCTCAGAAGTCAAGGCCAATATCAGTGGTCTATGGCTGACTAAATTTTCAGATGATTGCAAATTAGGAGCTGTTACTGAATCTCACACTGCCTGTGTCACCCCATCCTGGAGAACATTTGTATCAAACAACTAGTGCCAGAGCCATAGACTAAAACTAAATGGCAAGAAATGCATAATAGTATCCTTTGGGAAGTCATCCATCCCTGGTAACTATCATATCAACAACACACACCCCTTAGAGATGACCCAGTAGTCAGGGATTTAGGGACACACATAGATAGTAATCTAGCCTTTGATCATCATATGTCTACAGTGGTGAGGAAATTATTCTATGTTGTGCAACTTATAAACAAAGGTATGGCATCTAAGTCCAAGGAAGTCATGTTTCCATTGTATTCAGCATTCATTAAACCTATCAATGAGTACAATACCCCCCCCCTTGGTATGTGCCTAACCAGGCATATCCAACAACGGGAACGTCCACAGAGGTTCCTCGCTAAAAGAATACAGGCATAAGTAATATGTCTTATGCAGACCACCTCAAGGACCTATCCCTGTATTCTGTTTCCTACAGGCTTTTGAGCGGAGATCCATGCCTGGCATACAGGGCATTGTCAGACCCCACTCTGATGGATCTCCTGCATATCAAAAAACAAACAGCACCAGAATTATGCATTCTAAAGATCTAAACCTTGCCTGTGATATAAATAGGACCTGCTGGAGAGATAGGTATGTATCACAGAGACTACACCATCCACGTGAAGCAAAGTTCCTCCCTAACCCAATTCAAGTGCAACTTGGACAATTGGATGGGAAACCAGAAATTCATCCCTGGTTTAGCACTTATATCTCTAATGGACACAGGTAACCTGTACATAGTTCATCTCCCAGGCCCATGCTTACACTTATCAAGGGTATCAGAACTTGTCAGAGATTTGGGATGCATGGCTAGGCTTAAAAAGGCCCTTGTAGTCGTTAGCCTGGTAAACACCTATGAACCTAAGTAATATAAATATAATGGAGTTTTTAGGGAAAATAATACCTGGTTAGTGTATAAACTATTTATGTGTTGCAAATACATTAGAAATGTATTACTGATGAAACAAATTGGAAAAGACACAAAATATGCATAATCCAGGTGTCAGTAAAACCTTTTTATTACATCTCACATAGCTGGTTAATTTGTTAGGATCTTATATAATCAGATTCACAAGTACTTGCACAGAATGTGTGCGCACATCTCTACAGGTTTGAAATATAAAGCAGTGTATATGGACTTGCTGTAGTAATTTTATAGCTTTGTGAAGTGCTTTCATATTAATAAAGTGATATATTACTGGAAGATTTTTTTTCTAATTTTTGCACCTAAATAATTTAGCTCAGGTTTACTTGTCATTCAGCTGGAGACTTTAGTCTCTGTAGTAAACCGCTGCTCTGTAGAAACAACATGGATGACTGCATTATTATAGGTGCAACATACACCTCTCATTTCTTTAGGAAGCTGCATTTGCATTATAGGTGCGACATACACCCCTCATTTCTTTGGGAAGCTGCATTTGCAGCCATTATCTTCCAGCATCAAGGATGGCAATTACCAGGGAACAATCATTTGCAGTCGGCCTCATTCCTAACAAATATGTGATTGTGTGCACATTTATATAATAGTAGTTTTGGGTTTGCAACAAAACTGCATTATACAATAGCCCAGAGAAGAACATACAAGGCTAACACATCTCTCTACTGACCATAATTTTGCCTCAAACATACTTAGCTTGTCTCTTAAGGATTTTGATTTTATGGTAAATCACTGAAGATTGCTCAGTCAGTTAATAATGCCAAATAGTAGACTTTCACACTTGCTATTGCTCAGAAAATCTCCACTGATGCAAATCCTGTTGCTCAAGTAACTTTTCATATTAATTAGTACAATATTTCAGCAACAGTGTGCAAACCTAGTGATCAATGAGGCAGCCTTCACTGAGGACAGCCAGACAGTGAATCTTCTAGCTGACAAATTCAGCTCAAACTATGTCCCAACTAACATAATCCCCCCTGACACGCACTCAACCACTCACCCCCTTTAGTAAATTTCTAATTAACACAACACCTACTAATAAATGTCCATGACACATAGGGGCACTTTTGGGGTGGATATGTGTCTAAGGTTATAAAGATTCTGGTGGTCATTAGCCTAGTTTTTATATATGAATCTATTTAAAAACTCTTACTGATTTGGGGCCTTTGCCCCCTCCCATTATTTTTGGCTTTTTTCAGAATTGTTAAAGAAGTTGAGAGGTGCAGGTTTTGTCCATCTCAGGGCACGTGTGTCCGCTAACTATTGCAGAGACAAACATTATTATTGGCCTGTAAAACACAAGACATGTCTTTACTTCCATGGCATCTTTTCAAATTGGAAAAGCAGTGACCACAGTCTCTCAGTACTAGGACTAAAGTTTGACAATCTATATTCCCGACAATAAGAGACAACCTGTTAAGAACAATTCAGAAAAGACTTAGAACACCAACACACAGACTGCTCTTATTACCCAATATAACCAGAACTAGCTTCCCACAACATAGAGTAGCAAAAACTATCTTTTCCATATCCACCTCAGCCAGCTTATATCCCCCATTAACCTTTCATCCACACATTCTGCCATCTACTTTCGCTTTTCTTCCTTATATAGTCCTACCACCCCCATGCACATTATTCAATTATATGCTACTTTCTTACTCTGTTTCTACCCCATCCAGTATCCTTTTCAGCACCTCTCTTTACTTATATATACTCTTTCAAGTCTCTCCCATAACCCCTCTTCCCAATCACCTCATACCTTGCTCTCACTTTACAATCAGCATAGCATGGATAATCATTCAGCATGTACCAGTACCCTTACATCTGTACACTGCCTATCTAAAACATTGCCTTTGCAAGTCTTCAGGATTTGTAGCATGTATACATCATCTTTTCTACTTTGATTGAATGAAATGTCTGCCGTAACTGCTTTGTAATTTACAGTAACTGTAATGCTTTTTACCTTTACAAACCCATAATTAGGGTGGGGCAAAGGGGTAGTCTCCCCCATGAACATGCTATTATGGGGATGTGATTGGCAGGTGATGGTGTAGAAGTGTTTTATGCCATATAAATTAATGTAGATACTATTAAATCATAGCTAAAGGTGATTTAACCATAGTAAGAAGCTTGTTAGATTTGTAGAAAGTATATTGCTACAGCTTCAGTGAGTAGAGCAACTTTTGTTTTGCTCCTCAATTTCAAATGGAGGGAGGTACGGGTTCCAGGAACTGCAAAAGATGTAAGATGACCTATTTATGGTTTTGCATATCTATATTATTGTTTTTGTTATCTTAATTCCTAGGCTGCAAATGAATTAAATATGCAAAAGATAAGCACTTTAATTTATTTAAATTTGGTAAGCAGATTAGAAACTATATACACTGAATGAAATATGTTTACACAACTATGCACGTTATCTGAGCATTGGGATTTAATATCATTTAGACCAGTGAACTTGTATGATATGAGGTTGTAGAACATAACTACAACACCAATGTCACCACAGTGAAGCTATAAAATATGATAGTAACTTAAGATTTTCTTTTTTTTTTTTTTGTTAGATGCAAGTAACTGCATGAAATGCTCCTTGGATTTCAAGGCAAATGAAAGAAGAGACTTGTGCATCTCCAAAGTAATAGAATACCTTTCTTATCAAGAGCCTCTGGGTGCTATTTTATCAGCAGCTGCTTTATCATGGTCCTTGGCAACAATTTTCACCCTACTGGTATTTATTAAAAATCAGGATACTCCAATTGTGAAGGCTAATAACCGTGAAATTAGTTATATTTTCCTTCTGTCCTTAAACTTTTGCTTTCTTTGTGCTTTGTTATTTATTGGTTATCCAAACACCATTATCTGCATGTTACGGCAAACTTCTTTTGGAATTATTTTTGTACTCAGCTGCTCCTGTGTTCTGGCAAAAACAGTGACTGTGGCTATTGCATTTAGAGCAACAGATCCCAATAGTAAACTGAGGAGATGGGTTGGTTCCAAGGTTCCCTACTTTATCATTTTCAGCAGCTGCTTTATACAAATAAGCATTTGCATTTCATGGCTAATTATTGTGCCTCCTTTTCTGGAAAATGAAATGGTTGCTAAAGCTGGCACCATAATAATTCAGTGTAATGAAGGTTCAGTTCTTGCATTTTGGCTTATGATTGGCTACATGGGAACTTTAGCTGCTGTCAGTTTAGTTGTTGCATTTATAGTCCGAAAATTGCCAGATAGTTTTAATGAGGCAAAGTTCATAACATTCAGCATGATTCTGTTTCTTACTGTCTGGCTTTCATTTATTCCTGCCTACCTGAGCACAAAAGGGAAATATATGGTTGCAGTTGAAATTTTTGCCATTTTGTCATCCAGTGCTGGTTTACTCAGCTGTATATTTTTTCCAAAGTGCTACATTATTCTACTGAGGCCTGGAATGAACACTAAAGATGGATTACTGGTGAAGAAGACATAATGACAGCATGCTTATTGTCTATAGTTAACTAAAAACAATACAACAATATCAAAAACAATGCAACAATATAATTTTATTAGCCACAGATGGGACTTTCATGATTATTCAAGAAAAACTTGCAAGTAACCAAACATATGGTAGGCATTACACTAATATGGTTATAAGACAGATTACTGCAGGGCAAATCATTGATACCCAGCAGATTATGTATCACTAACTGACTGAGCCATTCATTTGGAAGCGTATTACTAGGAGAATTGTAATTATTCAAGTAAACACTATGAGCAATCTTTTTTTATTGTATTTATTTAGACTTCCAGCCATTTTTTTTGATCCATGTGTCCAGTACCACGTTATGTATAAGTATCAAGTGATGTGGAGGGTGCAGATTGTCCTATCTGCCAAAAGAGATTTACTAACACTGGATTTGCTGTTTGGTGTGGCTTATTGTGAAGCATTGTTATACTGGGTCTTTGGGAAGAATTAGATTGATCTGGCAATTTGACCTGTTTGCATTTTAAACATTGCTTTATGTTTAGCTTTATAAATTCTTGAATTTCATTTAAAGTACAAGATGATAAGTTTGTAATATGTTTTATCTTCTCAGTCTAGTAACCTGTTTATATTACAACATAGGATGCAAAAAAGCAAACAGCTAGATTCTGAACTTTTTGTGTATTAATGTTCTGAATTATAATAAAAAAAAACAGTCATCCAAAATTGATGAAATGACAAGTGAAATAAAAAGCAGAATTGACAAACTTGAAGTACTTTCTCAGTTTGTTAAAAAAAATCTTCTCTCTGCATAGCTTAAAACTTTTTTCTAACCATGCAGCTTGGTGAAAATTAGTGTAAAATAAGTGTTATTTAAACAGCTTCTGTGCCTTCTACAAGTCAAGGCACAACAAGAGAACTGCATTTAACAGTTAGCATGCAAATACATTTCAGTGAAACAAAAAAACATTACTATCACCCAAAAATTATGCTCAAGGTTTAAAGACAAAGTCTGAGTTTCTATTTATAAATTAAAAACAAATCTACAACTTTAACATATTTATGTATTATTAAGGAAACAATAAACCAAAAATGCAAATTATTAAAAAATAAATAAAAGAATAATCTACATATTGTTTCATTGTACAAACTAATAATTTCATTTGAAGATAGAATGCAATTAATAAAAATGGTTAATTTCTCCAAAACTTTGTTTATAATGCAAGTGGTAGTTCTCTCTCCAAATAATATATATATTTTCATACTTGTATTAAATTTCCTCTGGTTTCCAAAGAAACCTAAAATATTGTGTCACTATCATAACAGATCTTTGGATTCGGGAGGTATGCATTTTCCAAATAAAGAAATCTATACTAAAACAGCAACTTTTACAGTTATACTTAACTGGTTAGGTCTCGGATATATCACAAACTCGAATAAAATTACATATTTCACCCCTCAGTCCTAACAAAATGAAAATTGATATAATTAAAAATAATAATTTAACCTGTTTTGCATCTATGTACTTATATTCAATTTAATATCTCTACACCTACTTAATCCAAATATATATATATATATATATATATATATATATATATATATATATATATATATATATATATATCTATAGGCAGAAATCCACTCGACCACCACAACACAGCACAAACCACAAGACAAATAGCTCACCTACAAAGTGTACCCCTCAACCTAAGCCCATAAGGCAAAACAGCTTTCTCTATACACTAATCATAGGTGTCTCGATAGTGAGGCACACTAATGTCTCACTCACTAGGTTGAATAAGGAGAAGGTACAGTCAGCTGTTTATCAGGTGCCAGAGTCTGACACATAGCACACGCACTCATGTCACTCCACAACAAGTACAAATATGACTCTATCACTGACCATGTGGGTGTGAATGACCTGAGATGCACTTTCCTGGACCACATGAAAAGAGACATGGAGGAGCTCTTGGATTATGTGGCCCAGGCAGGTATGACCCTAGCCCTGATCAGCATCTTACCATCACCCAGAATGATACCGCAGTACAAGCAGAAAATGATTGACTTCAACAACTGGCTAGGTTTCTGGTGTCATTCTAAGGGGATCCAGTGTCTGACTGCTTGGGATGACATGGTTGACAGATCCTGATGCTTTGCCAGAGATGCCCTGCTTCTGTCACCCCTGGGTTTCTGGATAATGGCTAAGGCTCTTGCCACCCCTAAAGTGCCTTTTTTAGGTGATGGTCCAAAGACCAAATTACCACTGTAACAGCTATAAATAAATGCAGTCTGAGGGTCATGCTGCTCAATGCTAGAAGTCTAAATCTCAAGATGCACTTATACGAAGCACTCCTCAAAATGGAGAACACTGACAATTGTGCTGCAATGGACACCTGGTTTAAAGCAGCAGAAAGCACCCCTGTACTACCAGGCTATAACTCAGTCCATACCTTTCAGCCCCAGAACATGGACTGAAGCTCCAAAGGTGGTGGGTGTCTCCATAGTCATAAAGGATATGCACACCTCCATACTAGTTGCCCAGCATAATGCATCTGAGATACTTCAGGTACAACTAACATTGAGTAAGATGGTGAGTCAGGTACAACTAACATTGAGTAAGATGGTGAGTCAGGTTGCAGCCTGCTATAGGTCCCTAACCTTGCCCCAAGACTCTCACGCAATGTTCCTAAGCACCCTGGAAGCTATTAGGGTCCAACACAATGCTTTCATACTAGGTGGCTTAAACTACCCCTCCATCAACTGGGAAAACTACTCATGCACCAATACACTGGCCCAATGCTTCCTGGAATTCATCAGCTTCAATGCCCTGGACCAACTCATTCTTAACTCCACTAGAGGAAGTAACATCCTTGACCTCATTATTACTAACATGGGCAACCATTGCTCTACAACAATAGTCAATTCCTCCCTGGTTAGATACGACCACAAACTAATCACCATGGAAATCCACATTTCACCCACACCCCCTGCAAAGGTAACCACCATGAAAAACTTCTCCAAAGCTGGCATTGGGCTCCTAAAAACAGAGATGGCTAACTTCATGCCACCCATGTCAATGGAAAATAGATGCATGACTTCCAAATCATACACCAATGCACTCTATGAACAAGTACATAAATGCATGGTACTAGCCATGCCCAGCAGAACCAAGACGCTCTCCTCCAAAAAAAGGAAGCCAATCTGGTGGTCTCCTGCCTTTAATAAACTCTACAGCAGAAGGAAGAAACTGTTGCAGAAAAAGGTGAAGTCCCAAGACTGGAAAAACTGCCTTATTAGCCTCAACAAAAAGTTGAGATCCCAAATTAAAACCTCTAAAGCCAGCTATGAAGGCAGAATTGCAGCAGACACTAAAAACAACCACAAAGCCTTCTATAGTTATATCAAGAACCTCCATGGCAATACTCAGGTTTGCTCTGAGTTACTGCACAATGGTACCTCCTATACTGAGTCAACAGATATTGCCAACATACTGGCCAACAGATTCAGTGCCAACTTTTCCCCACTCACCCCCCCCCCAAAGACCAATCACAATACTGGAGGAATGTCAGGCACCCAGCATTACTGCAACACAGGTTAAAGGTGCATTGTCCAAGACCAAGAATACAGCTTCCTCGGGACTGGACAATATCCCTGTATGTGTTCTACATGAAATACAAAGTGAACTGGCACCATATCTGCGTGCCCTGTTCAATCACAGCCTCACCTCAGGCTTTGTCCCTACCAAATGATGCACTACTACAGTCAACCCTCTGCATACAGGGGGAGTGACCACAGGCCCTGGGAATTATCACCCATTAGCCTGATGAGTCTGATATGTTAGGCTATGGTGAACATCATCACGGACCTAATTACCAAGGATTTATGGAATCCCCAAACTCTAGACCCACGCAATTTGGTTTTGTGAAAGGCAGGTCATGCCTAGTCAACCTGGCTGACTTCTCTAAGTCAGTCACCAGAGCTGTGGATGAGAACAAGGCAGTTCATACAGCCTACTTAAATCTGGCCAAGGCCTTTGATACCATTTCCCCACTCAGGAATTATTGATAAACTCACCAAACTAAGCATCAACCCCTATAACACTAGGTGGGTTGCAAATTGACTTACAGATAGAACCCACAATGTGAAAGTAGCAGACTCCAAGTCAGACTGCCGACCAGTCATGAGTGGTGTCCCACAGAGATCAGTCTTGGGTCCTTTCCTGTTTGGCATCTACTTCTCAGAAGTCCAGGCCAATATGGAGGGACTCTGGCTGACCAAGTTTGCAGATGACTGCAAGCTGGGAGCCATTATTAACTTCCCAAATGATGTATACATCCTACAGAAAGACCTCACTGAGACCATTGACTGGTGTTGAAACCATGGCCTTTCCAGCTGTTGCATGTGTCTAGTGAAGTATATGTCTTAGAAGTCTTATAAAGGTATCACACATAACAGAAACATGAATAATACATTTTAGGAATTATAACACATTAGGTCATAATGCAATGATATCAAAAGAAACCACATTTCATCAGTTAATAGTTAAAAAAACTTCTGTGCAAAGATTTCCATGTGAAAATATGGCAGTAGTGTTTCTAAGAGGTATTTTTATAACACCCAAAAGAACAGAAAACATTAATAAAGAAAAGTATGCTGAATGTTGGAAATGCACACAGTTTTGAAATGTATGCTGAATGCTAGAGATGCACATAGTCTCGTGAGACTGATTGGGTACATGCATTTTATCATTACCCACTTATAACTGTTTGAAGAAAACAGAAACATTCTTTAGAGCTTTGTGGTCTGAATGTTTTTCTTTAAATGAAATTTTAGTTATATTTAATGTAATAGTCAAACATGAAATAAATATGGGGAATTGTCATCTACTATGGACATTTTTTTACCGTAGTGAAAAAAAGTATCATAAGAAAATGGAAAATGCCATATCCACTGCAATTTGAAGAATTTTTATCATTGGGGGAGACTGTCTTCAGACAGACTACTATAATGAAAAGTAAAATATTTCCAAAGACCATCATTACAAATCCATGGATTAAAGTCTTTTTGATGTCTATCTCCAAAACACCATCTCTGTAATTCAAATAGTTTAAAAAGACAACCAGTGATCATTTATCGTAAAACTGTTACTTATTACAAAATTCAATTTGTTATAAATTTAAATATATTAACTCGATTTACTTTATTTTTCAGTATTGTGTGTACATATTATAAATTGTTGCCAAGTTAAATTCCTTTTTATTTCTTACTGTATTTTATTTTACCCAAAAACACATCACTACATTATTAAAATATATAATTTGTGGTACATTTAATAAAAAAAGTTTGATAAAAGATATGCTCAAGGAATTATTAGAAGATCAACTTTCTTTACAATGGAAGTATGGTCAAGTTCTTCAATGCCTCATTACCTTATGTTCAAAGATAAGTAAAATAATTGTTTTTACTTATTCCTTCCGACCTTGGCAGACTCCCTATCAACTGTTCACTGGTTAAAAATCCAAGTTTTCTCCATTCCCTTGGAATTTCCTTTAATAGTTTATTTAGGAAAACAATGTCCTAGTATTTTGTAGACAGCTTAAACTTCATCTGCAAAACCAGTCCAAGTGCTCTTGATTTATTGACAAAGGTTAATCCAATCTATTCCATTTCCGCACTTCTGTTCTTGCTACTCTGGGTATATACAGTATAATCTTAAATAGAGAAACTGGAAGCAGTCAGATGTATCCTTGTCTTTATTGCTGCTACAAACTCTAAGAATATTCATTGTGTATTGTACTCAGTTAGTACTTAACATTTGTGTTGCTATACTTACTTAATTACAACAAGATCTACCACGGTATTATATTGCATCATCCTGTCCTCCATCTGTTTATGTTTACAATGTGTATTCAATGTTTCTTGACTGTACTAAACTGCACCCACCTATGAATGCATTATGCAACTGTCTTTGCCTTATGGCTCTGTTCATGAGTGAAGATTTCTGTGACTAGCTCATCTACAAAAACAAATAAATTAAATGAAATTGTGCAGAGAAACCTACTGCTGGCATTCTGATCATTCAGATTTTGACTTCTATTTTTGAGTTGGATTTCATTCTTACTTGGATTTCATTCTTACTGTAACCCCATCAAATTTGACTTCATTCTGGATCTAGTACCTCTGCATCTGTTTGAGCCTGAAACACGTTTACTGTTCATAGGTTTGTTTGTAGTGCTTTAATGTTTAACACATGCTTTTTTGTTGGCAATGATGTTTAACAATCAAAACATATGCTGTTAAGACACTTCATATTTCTGCAAATCTGTTGATAGCTGTCAGTAGCTTTGAAAGTACTGCTATTACAACTCCCTACCAAATGTATTTTCTTAACTTTTAGAGGCATATCCTTATTGAAAATATTATATACAAAAAAAATATATTATTTTCACTATTATTAGTAAACTTTTTCAGAACAGTATGTGATTTATCCCAGTATATAGCTGTCCTGATATTTACTTAACCTGTCCAACCAGCTATTGTTAAACGTAGCTAATTTAAACATTTCATTAACTTTAAATAACTCAGTGAATACCTCTCACATCAGTCCAGTGTTGGTAAGCATCATTTCCTATTAACATCTCATTAACCATAGCAGACCACAAGATCCATAACTTAAGCTATGAAGAAAAAAATTGCCAAAACCTCCTGGAACACAATTTAAAAGATGCCAGCCTCCTGCACAGAGGACGGCACCTACTTATTCTTCACATGCATACACTGTAAATCCATACAGCTCAACCAACTATCTCCAAGAAAGTAAAACTAAAACTATAAAGTCCATTTAGTCCATTTCTGCATAGGGAAATGCTTTAGTCATAGACGACACCATAGTTAAATATAGAGATTCTACTCTCATCAGACTGGACAAGAACTGGGTGATTTAAGCTGCTTGTCTAGTATGAAGATCTGTGATGGCCCAAAACAAATAGGCCACCAATAGGTCATATGCCAGAGTAAAAGCCCTGTATCCCTGCACCCAGACATACATATAGAGAGACAAGCTAGAGCTTGCTATGTGTGTGTTAAAAGCAGGAAAGCCACTAATCTTGAGTAGTATATATTGTCTTTACCAATAATAAAGCCTAGATATCAAGACAAGATAACTTTTGTCAACAACTGGCTAAGTAACTGGTATTATTCTATGAGATACAATATGTGTTAGTCTGAGATGACCTGTTTTACCAGGGATGGCCTCCACTTCACCTACCAGGGCTTCCATATACAGGTTAAAGCCTTTGCTGCCCCATAATGCTCTTATTTGGATACGTCACCCTATGAGACACTCTTGCATAACAAACACGGACTCTGATTTGGACAATATTATTCATGGCTCTACTCAATAACGAGGGTCTGAAAAAAAAAAAAAAAGATGCTAGAATTGAAGACCTTCCTGAAACTCAAAACACATTTGTATTGGCGTAGTTATAGAGACATGGTTTCAGGACAATGATAGCACTCCCTCTGTACCATGGTTTAGCACCAGTCGCACCTTCAGGCTCTAGTATAACTGGGAGGGGGGGGTGACAGTATTTGTCAGGGCTTAATAGCATTTATCAGAAATACTATCCCTACACATCGAATTAGCAACACCATAACTTAGAAGACTTGAAGATCCAAATCAGACTGAAGAAACCCAATGATTTCTTCATTTCTGCCTACAGACCCCAAGTGATACCCTTCAAAGATTATGGAAATACCTTAACACTATTTATTAGTTAAAAAAGTCATATTTTGTTTCTTAGGGGATTTTAATTACCCAAGAACCGAGTGACACATTTACCTCTAACAATGCATATGCCTAGCATTTCCTAGAGTTTGTCAACAGCAACACTCTGGATCAGATTCAAAAACTTCCCAGCAGAGGCTCTAACAACACTGACCTGATCCTTTCATATGTATTCTCTGCATGTAACCCACCCTGCACCTTCTTATCAATGTTTAAATCTGACCAGAAACCAGTAATCTGCACTGTTAGGTCAAATAGTATCACCCAGCCACCAATGGGACCATCTTTCTAAAGACTTCAGGGGCAAACCCACCTCAGCTTGGTGAAAAGAAAACAGTGGGGGGAATTCAATAACGCCTACATGGAGTGACTTTCCGTGTAGTCATAGTGGCATGGTGCTTACATGGATGTAAGCTGCCATGCAATCCAGTTAATAGAGCTAAGGGGCATGCATGAGCGTGCAGACATAGAAGTGTCCATGGAATGTAAATCAACTCATAAGGACATAAATTTCATGCAAATGATGGTGCAGGAATGATCCAGCAAGCAAATAGGTAGTCATGCATACCTTGTGTTGGTGTCAAATGTGTACAAGGAAAATTTTCGTGTACAGAAATGTAAAAATTGAACAGGGGCTGTAAAAGCCCAATTAAAAGGTTAGAAATGTCACAGTAGGCACAGATATGTGCAAAACTATACCCTGTATGTCCAAAAAATTATGCAAAATAATGAAAAAATTATATTTTTTAATACCCATATTACGTTTGCAGGGCATTCAGCAATGAGCAAACATGCCATTTTTCCGAAAAAATATTAAAATGTTTAAAATATAAAAATAAGAATTATGCGAGAATGATGCATAGTAGGGCCCAACATGCAGTATGTAGAATGGTAGATTTCAGTGGTTACTATGGAGGGAAGCCCTGAGGTAGTGAAGTATCCAGGTTGTGTGCATGGATCTATATGCAAATGAGCTGGGGTTAATGGATAGGAAAAATGGGCCAATGTCTCCACAGATAAAATCTGTGCAGTCCAGAACCATGTTGGTGTCCACAGAAGAAGTAGCTGACATCAAAAGTGGGTGTGTCACATTATGTTTAAGCAGATTGGAGCTCAGTGGTGCCCGTTTCTGCGGCAAACCGCTCAGCTAAGGGGGGGGAGGGGGTTGTCCAGTGCAGCTAAGCTTTGTTTAGCTGCGGGGTGCTTGTTTTAGCTGGTTTGAGTGTGTTTGTATGGTGTGACACTGTGCTGAGTGTTCTAGTTCAAGGAAGAGTGTCCAGACTGCTGAGCAGTGTTTATACTAGTGGCATGAGTTTGTGCACTTAGCACGGAAGGCATTTAAAAAAAAAAAAAAAAAAGAGGTAAGAACCTGGGAAAGCCAATCATGTATAAATTACTGTTAAACCCTATTCCACAGACACTGGGCCATTCAAACCCCTCAGTGATATACCTGGCAGATGGAATGATTCATAGTTGGCCAATCACACAGGCTGCATCTGCAGCACACAACTATAAAGTACACATACACCCTACAGTCCAATTTTTCCCACATACCCTGTACCACTGGAGTATAAACTTATGAATTTTACCTGACAGAATACCATGGATTGCTGCTGCTCTGCTACATCTGTATGTGCTCGAGGATGAGGCAGTGCTGATGATGCTGCTGCTGCTGCTGCTGCTGCTGCGGTTGCTGACAATAGGCCTAGACTGAGAAGCAGAAGAGCCAGGTTCAGGGTAACCTTTTAGGGGCTACATGAGCTGGAGATTGTAGAGCACTACAGGGTGGACAGTGACATACTGCAAGACATACTACAAGAACTCACAGAGCATTGCCACCCTGAACTCAGACCCAGAGTCAACAGAGGGGAATGCATCTCAGTATAAACAAAGGTATGTGTAGCCCTTAGAATACTAGCCACAAGTAATTATCAAAGATCAACGGAGGACATGATGGGGGTCTCACATGCATCTGCATCCAGCGCACTACACCAGTTCCTGGATGCCATGCAAATACATGTCAGTTATCACATTTATTTACCCTGCACACCTGAGGAGAAAGCCAGCGGTATGTGCCTTTTCCACTGTGTAGCACACTATTCTGAGGTACTGGGTGCCATAGACTACACTTATGAACACATAAAAGCACCACCAGTTGAGGAGTGTAGAATGTATGTCAACTGCAAGGGGTATCACTCCATCATCTGCCAGGTCTTGTGCAAAGCCCAGGTCATTATCATGAGTGTGTGTACCAGCAGCCCTGGCAGTTATCTTGCATGCATCACAGCTATGCCAGGTGTTTGCCAGGGGTGATATCCCATATGGCCATCTACTGGGGGATGCTGGCTATGCACTGGATCCATGGATGATGATACCCATCAGAAATGCATCCACACCTACCAAAGAATGCCATAAAGAGGCACATGCATAAACTAGGGACATCACAGATTATGTGTTTGGGCTGCTCAAGTCATGGCTCCACTGCATCGATAAATCTGGTGGAGCCTTGCAGTATTCTCCAGCAACATGTGTACAGATGTTTATAGTATGCCCCATGCTACACAATATGATCCTGTAGAAACAGTTGTGGCAGGATGGGACACACATCCCACCCCACCAGTGCCAAGGTCTGCACAGCCACAAGGAGACTCAGAGAAGGAACCCCCTGTGCCTATCCCTGTAGGCAGACATAGATGTGCCCAGTATGCCTTGGCCTTATCAAAGAGGCAATGCATAGCACATGCACTGACAACCTAGGGTCTGACACCTCACTCCAACTCACATACATAGTAAAAAGGATGCCGGCCACACCAGACAACCTGTACCTTACCATGTATTGGCTGTGTATAGTGTGCATCAGACAGAGTCAGCCATGAAGCACTGTTACCTCAATTGTTGCATTCACAAGGTAAGTCACTCTTCTTTACAACAAATGTATGTTTTACTAGGCTATGATAGCATATGTATGGACTTGCTGCAGGTATGCAAGGGAACAGAGTGGGCTACTGGGCTACCTGCAGAAAACTAACAGCTATGTGTGACAACAGGAACTTTCTGTCCTATACTGGCTGCCCCATCATATGCAGTAGGCCACAAGGCACCAAAACCCACTGCAGTATGTGAGGGAAATGACAAAATAGTGGGGTCATATGACAGACACATAAATGTCAGTGGTAGAGTCCCCTACCCTAACACAGCCGCGTTCCCATACAACTGCAGTAACAGTATGTTTGTAAGGTTATAGCAGCACTCCACACAATCCCAGGACTGTCCCAAACAACCTGGCAACATGTTCTATTTCCTCAGAATGCAGGGGTCAAAGTGTATGTATATCTGATGTTGATAGTGTCAGGAATTAAACATCACTTTTTTCTACTCTCTCTCTCCCTTCTATGGCTCACAGTTATAAAAGGATTAATGCTAAAGTTTCAGAAGACTGAAATAATGATAAGCCAACTGCAGCTGGGTAGATATATAATTTTAGAAATTAGTTGCCTGAGAAGAAATTGCAAGAGGAAAAGATGTGAAGGAAACAAACATTTGATACACCTGTGCCAGTTTACAGTAGGTTGGGGAGAAACCAACCTTAGCAGCATATTTGAGCCTCCTTGTTTTAAGCTGCCAATACCGTCCTGGCCAGCAAGCCATCTATCTCTCATCAAATTGACAGGCCAGCACATTCAAAAGCATACACATCAGAGAAAATGGAACATAAGGAAAAATATGGAGGTTAGGTTTATCTGATGTCAGACACACATCAGCTATTAGTCTATATATTAGTGGGTAACTCTCAAAACACTTCCAGGAAAGCAGTTTTTGCTTTGTTAATTGTAGAGACAGAGTATTTGTTTTCCTTATATTGAAATAGCAGGGTTCTTGGGTATTTCATTTGAAACTTAATGTTCTTTTGTAGAAGGAAAACACAGAAGGGGGAGAGGGATTGTTGAGCCTGTTTTATTTGGAGAAGCAAGTCCTGTGAGAAGGAGATGTTATTTCCATTCCAGGTAAATGGATTTTTCTTTCTAGCAGCAGCCAGTATTTTAATAACACCTTGGTAATTTAGTAATGTGGTATACACGGGTCTTGGACAGTTTATGGTTTGTGACAGTCTGGTTGCCCAATGAGCTTTCTCTGTCACAATTTGTTTAGACTCATTCGGGTTTTTAAATAAAGAGCAGAGGATTTGACCGATCGTGTTTAAGAGATTAGGATGTAAGAATTGTTCAGGAATTCCACAGATAATGTTGCTGTGTCTAGATCTTGCTTCCAAATCAGTAACTTTAGCTTGTAGATCTTGCATAAGCTGTAGATTACTTTTAGCTTCCTTCTGTATCTGGCTTATTTTATTTTCATTGTGAAAAATCCTTGCCTCAATCGAATCCTAAGAAGGATGGAGAAAATGAAGTGAATCACCAAAAGACTGGAACTGCTTGGAGAGATCCTGTATGGCTTGTTCGGGTGTGGCGCTGTTTTCAGGTCCTCTATATTTACTGATTGGTCTGGTTTTGATTTACCCGTTATTTTAGAGGTTTCCTGTTGTCTAGTAATGCTAGCTTTTTTGGTGATGTTTTCCTTTTCTGGTGAGGCAACCACTGAGAATTTTAGTTTTGTAGTTTGAGTTTCCATCCGTGTGTCTTCATTTGACATCCTTCAAACTTTCTAATATTTTCCTGGGATTTGTAGGTATCAGGCTGTCAGTGCCTTGTGGCTGTGTACCGATTATCATAACACTTATAATCCAGCTGAATGAGCTTCTTTCTAGGTTGAAGTATTTTTTAATGTACATATAGAGGCACAACAAAAGGAGTTAAGTACTTAAGTGCAGTTATTTCAGTTATTCCATTTAGCTCGGCATCATATAATCCTGATTTTCTTTGGAAATAGATGGGAGCTCAGGAGCAGCAGTGCCTATAGGATAGTAGCCATCTTGAAGCTCAGTACTTTTGAATTTTAATAAATGTGGTGCATTCTCAGTGACACAGCAGTTTGCACACTCACCTTCGGTGATGGAAGAAAATAGACTCTGAGTTCTATTCGTATACCTGATGTTTATTTTCCAGTAAGAGTTACACTGTAACATAATGAGGCAGCTGCACTCCTGATCACTGAGGCCCCATCAGTCTGAGTTGGTGGCAGCTTGGGTGACAGGCCATGGCAAATTCTGAAAGGACTAAGGGATTTCCTCACTTAACTGGGGGGAATTTGTCCAGGGTATGTATACCAGCAGAGTGTCTTATGAAGAGAGGCTGCAGGCCTTGAAGAAAATAATGTTAAAAAAATGTAAACAAACAAATACATTAATACACAGAATGTAGCCACATGCATATATTTATTATGGATATGCATAAATTCTTAAAGAGTGCAGGATGTGCTATTTGCACTTTACATGGAAAAAAATGTCTTCTTCCGGAGATGGATTGACACATACCTATTTGCAACAATGCACTACACCACAAACTGTGATCCATGATGCAGAGGCTGATAAGCACCTGGCTGTGATGCAGAATTCCAGAGTTTGATTAGGTGCCTCAGAGCTTGAGAAGCTAGTGGGGTAGGATTAACAGCTTATGTCTGCTTGTCTGTCTTGGAGGTAGGGGAAACGTGGACTAACACCTTCTCAACTGCAGCTCTGCCATTGATCTTAGTGGAGACTATAAATGCTACCACTGGGGGCAGGACCATGCAGAAGTTGCATGCGGAGGCAAGGCACAATGCACTACAACACCCACTGCATACTATCCCCATGAAGTTATATGTATGCACATGGGCAACGTTTGGGCCTTAATGGAGAAACACTCCCTTAGGAGTTGAATGATGCTGCCCCAGGATACCTCTCTCTCCTCACTGGCCTCAGACTTGGCTAGAGCAGTCCAAGAGAGGTAGGTGAGTTTTGTGGGCTTGGTGAAGGAGGAGAAGCACTGTGAACAATTGACTGACAGCTGTTGCGGAACAAAGATAAAAAAGGCAATTACTACAACACAAGCTTTTTTTCTACAGCCCATAATTGCAAGAAATTTAAATATGCGGCTTAGCTTGTATGGTTGGGTTATTTCACAGCAATCACATCTCTGTGCAACACATTTTAACTTAAATTTGATGCAGTGAACAAAATTCAGTTCCACAGGACAGATGTGTATTCCATTGTTTTCCAAGACAATGCATAAAAATATAAAAGGATTCCTTCTATAGAAATAAACAGCATGATTTAGGATTATAATGTTTGCATTCATACTTTCAAAACTGATTTACCTACAACAACATAAAATGTCAGCTTGTATTAATGAGCCACCAGAGAAAGACATCAAGAGTATACAGTTATTAATGAATTCATATGGGATTCATATTTCACAGATGTCAGTAATTTCAAAATTATAAATGTCTAAAACCAGAAACTGAATACACGTCTTTAAGAGAGCTAACCTGGTAATTATTGTCAACACTTCACTTTATAAAATGTGCTGGGATCATATCAGTCAATAAGTCAGAGATATGCCAGTACAGTTGCCTTGTATCTGTTGTTTAAAAATGTATCATCTTCCATAGTGTTTAATGCCTAAAATTTAGTTTTTAATATTATACTCAGAATATAGTTTTCTATCATTTAGTATCCTACAATGCACTCTCTGAGAACAGGCATGTAACATCACTTGAAGCCGTCTTTATCCGCTACCTGTTTGGAGTGATTCTCACACTACAGGTTATCACTGGACTGAGTATATTGCATCTGCATAGCTATGATGCAAGGTTGTAAACTACAGTCACTACAGATCACTGGATTTGCAAGGAGAGGAGATGTGGATATCGGAGGGGTCCTCGCACTTCATCACAATGCCCCTTATGCTAAGCCAGACTTTGCAGTTTTTCCCCAACCAAACTACTGTGGACAGTGAGCATCTTGTTTTTGTATATAAATTAATACTTCTTTCCTGTTGCACTTCCTGTTCCTCTTCCTTTCTTATTCTCCCTTTTGCTCTTCTTTATATGTACACCCAAATAGAGAATTTACCACATTCAGAATATTGAAATAAGTTTATAGAAAATAACTTTCTCCAAGTAAGGACTGTATTAGCTATAATGATATGAAACATTTTATAAAAGCTCAACAATGCTGGCTACGTACTTTAACAAGCTAATATTTTATAATAAGTCTAGATATATTTTACTGTGCATGTAAAGTATGTGGTTAAAACAATAAGTATTAGTAGTAGTTGCGACCTAGTTAAAAATGCTCCTGAATCTTACAATACTTACAGAGCTCAATGGACTTTGTTACTGATGTTAAATGAAAAAATGTACATGGTGAGTCCATAGTACATTACAGGAATATATCTTGCAAAACTGAGATTTTACTTTGATTTTGTTTGTGTGCGTGAATTACTTGACAAGCTCATTAAATGCCACTGTGATGGTCACATTTATCATTGCATATGCCTCACCCTTCAAGATGGCCAGGATCTGTTGTTGTAGCAAGTCTTGGATAAAAAGGAGGTCCTATAGACCTGACAATTGAGGAGAGAAACTGGCAGCAACTCATGGTCAGTTTTATGGGAGCCGATATAACTAGAAAAAAACATTTAAAAGTTTCTGGTGAAAGAACACTATTTTATGAATTAGTATAACAATAAAGTATCAATTCATAGGTTAATTTCTTATCAGACAATTTATATTTTCACTCCAGAATTCCAAGTCATAAAAACTACATAGTCACACTGTCAGAGCCCCTGCACATTACTTAACAAGCTTGATTTCAGATTTAGTTATCACGCACTTCACTGTTAACAGAACTAAGCACTTCTGAGAAATACAATTCATCTTGTGGAATATGCATAGGCAGTTCAGCCGTATATTGTTGTCCAGAGAGGAGCCAGGTCTGGAGTTATTGCTGGCTTTTAAAACAAGATACAGTTTCTCTAGTTAGGTTCCAGGGACAGAGTTCAGATTCTGAGGATGTTAACTCCCTAAAGGGGCTTCTTATAACATAAATAACCTCTAGAATAATCTTTTCTTATGCCATCTCTGCAATACAGAGCTAAAACTGAAAGCACACACTTTTTCCATTTTGATCCTCATTTTTCAAAGATTTGCAGTGGATCCTTCCGTTTATTGGTGTGCTTTGTGTAATTGATATGTATCTCATCTGTGGAACATCTCAAGTAAGTGCACCATCCAGCGGTGTTGGGCTTTTAGATATTCTTACTAGAATAGCATCTTGATACTCTTATATTTTAGCCTTACAATACCTCCAGGCTGAAGTATTATTTCATTCCATACTATAACTTTCTTATGTAATTATTTTTTGGATGTGCTGTGCCTGTTTATATTGCTCCTTGAGATATGGTATGTATTGCAGTTACAGCAATAGTGAGAAAGTTTTGATAAAAAAAAAAAAAAACACGAAAATGAAATCCAAGAGAAGATACAAAACTCACATAGCTTAAAAATTATTTTTATGCATTTTAAATGCATAGTTTTTCCATGGATCATAAACATGAACAAAATCCATGACCCATCATAACCTGAGCAGAGACAACCTTACTGGCTATTGGGAAATATTACAAATCTACATTGTTGCAGCGTGGCAACATTCATTGCCCTCTACGAGACATCTTCATGAGATTTTTACTGTTTAGGTAGTCCACTTATTTTATCATCATCCTGCACATTTTTTGGTCTCATTGAAACATGATAAAATTAGCCATCAATGGTATCTCTAGAATTCTAAATCCTTAAACTATGAACTATTGTTAGAAAAAATGTAGTCAGCATGTTAAATCTCTTTCATAACATTAAATCCCAGTCTTGGCCAGCATAACTTTCAGTTTTGTTTTGATAATAGAGAATATTTTAAATAGCAACCACCACACAACAAATATTGTATGTCTTGATGGTAGTGGTACCACAGCCTTTACACAGACATGGCTCGTTGTGTTGTGGATAATCATTTGACTCCAGGTACAGTCTCTCATAAGAGAATATTGTGACCACTTCAATTTGAGATCTCAGCCTGGGCCACACCATGCATCTTAAACATTCTTTGTATGTTGCCGAACAGAAATGTGTTTCAGGAGTTTTGACAAGTAGAGGTTTTTTACAAGTCCTGGAGCATTTTCTTACAGTTAAAACACTAGTCCATCAGTATACACCTAGTCATCCCAGATGGTAAAATATGACTATGGCTAATGACAGTTTTTTCTTCTCTCCAGGTCATCCTTTTAATATTACACTAATTAACTGATAAATCATCTTATCAGTTTCAATTTATCTTTTCAATGCTTTCCCTTTTTAGACATTATCAAATATAAGGCTATTGTCACTTGCATGATTTTATAAAATATCTTCACTGGCTTCATTTTACTATGCTCAGCTCAGTGCATAAGCAATATGCATCAGTTTTCTAGGTTTATACATCACATTAAGTATCTGGAGTTTCAATTGCTTTTACAAAAGGCTACAAAGTGACTTCTACCAGCACATTATGTCTCTATATGTATTCATAAAACTTTATAGCCACATACAGTAGCCAACAGTTGTTTTATCCCTTTTAATACACCTTATATTCATGCATTTGTTAGTCATCTAGATCCATTTTCTAAATAGATTCCTTCCTGTAACAGTACTGACCTTAGACTCCACTGACCATCGTTTGCTTCCAGGACTACAGACGTGATGATGAAATATGTTTCAAGATGTTTAAGCTGTTTTCTCATTTCATTCAGCAAAACTTTAGTATTTTTTCAAGTAATTTTTGCAATGAAAAATTAGGTATCAACTTTGCAAGGAACTAAGCTATTTCTAAGAACATCTGTAAGGTAGCCTTGGACTCAGGGCATGCCATCTGTATCACAGCTTTAAAATTTTCATGCATGACCCAGTTGTATTCTTTGCTCCACAAGCATATGTCCAATGTAATTAATAGACTTCACAACTAAATACCCCTTTTTTGGAATGTTTTTCATTTGATCACTGTTGCACTGGCCTGAGATATGGGTTATGGCTTCCCAAGGACATAACAGCTGTCCAGCTTTCAAAGCTTTATGGCTCGTTTGATGTACCCAGCCCATTAGTCAGTTCAGATTGAGCTGATAAAAAGTCAAGTTTGGGTGCCAAGCCCTTCAGAGTCTTCCTGCTGCTGAACAGAGCACTTCTACTGGTTTCAGAGGATCACTGGTTCAATAAAACTATACCATGGCTTGGCAGAGTTTTTCCCTGTTTGAAAAAGATTAATTTTAAACTACTCTTGCCTTGTGGGAAAACAGGGATTAGTTTACTGTTGTGCTGACGTAACTGTGTTAAGTGCCTTTTACTTTGTGTGGATTTGTTTTTGAAAAAAAAAAAAGTATCTTTTTATGCTTACTGGCTTACAGACAATTGCTGCCAAGCTTACTCTGAAATCTTGCACTTTATTTGGCCTGACTGTAAGCAACCTACTGGTTCCTTAGTTCTACCTTCTTTTAGTCAAAAAGAGAAGAAAAATCACTGAAAGGGTGATGGTTCTATAGACTACTCATCTGTTTCCTTGAATCCATGTAGTGCAGTCCAGATAGTCACCATAGACCAAGGGTTAGACACACGCTGTGTGGCTGTTGGAGTGCTCTTAGTAGGTGAAGGAAAGATATTATACTTGGTTTTCGAAAAAAGGTCAGAAAATTATTATGTCTCTAGTCAAAGACATTTCCTGGGAGGTTATGGCTAGCAGCAGTCTGTTTCTTAAGAAATTCCTACGATAAGAAATAAAAACTGAAAGATATGTCTTCTCCTGTCTGTTACACTGGATAAAATTAATTTATTGCAACTAGACAAGGTTTACTGCAGCCTCTGGATCCTCTTGTACTAGCTGTTTATTGTAAAAAGTTAAAGATTACTCATTTGCTGAAGAGATTTGTGTTATTGATTGGTAAAATGATAAGTGGCCAGATGAAGTGGTTTCTACTCAGAATGCAGATTCCAATTCTGAAGATAATGTGGCCTCTGTTATTCTCTTTGAGGGAATCTCTCATTCTGGAAATCTTCTCAGAGAAAATCAGTTCTTTCAGTGAAAAAATGGTAATGTTTCTCAGTCCCTCAAAAAGTATTATGATTTGTTACAATAAGGATGTCGAGATCTACTTCTATTCCTCTGGTTCTTTCTGCCTTGGAAATTTTTGTTACTGAATGGAATTTCCAGGACAATCATCCTGCTGCTCCTAAAAACAGAGAAGATTCCAAGTTTTTATACACTCTTCCCAGAGCTGATACAGCAGCTGTTGAGTTAATGATTTCAGCTAGAGTAACATTTTTAGTTAACGCTATCACATTCTGAGAAAGAAGAAAGGGAGCTTATCCTAGCCTCTTGTGATGACATGATTAATGTTTTGGCATCAGTTGCCTCTTGTGATGAAAAGTCTGCTTTGTGTAAATTTGTTTTCTTCTGTTTCTCAAATAAATACCCATTGCTTAAAATGTGTGTATGACTCTACTGATGCTACCTCCAGTGCTCATGCCAATGAAACTGTTGAGTGATGGTTTGCCTGGCTATATTTCCAAAACCTCTCAACCTGTCAAAAAATGAAATCTTGATTTCTCCCTTGGATAGAGAGTTGCTGATAAGCAGATATTTATAATGTAATGGCAAGGTGGGTCAGAAAAACACAGGACCCTCCCCAGCAAGAACAAAAGACTACATAAGTCTAACTAACTATATCGAGCAGTTAGTTCCTATCTCCCACCTTGGCAGTCCTCTAGCCATCCAGACAGTCTGATTTCCTTTTCTCTTTGGCAACAGAATTTTTTTTCAGATGGATGGGTTATGAAAGTTAATGATTCAATGCCATAGAGGGCAGTGGAAGTCCCTCCCTCCTTTTCAGGGAATTCCTCCAAATCCAAAAGACCAAGTGCTTCTTTCCCTCCTGTCATCCAGCATATGCTAGCCCAGTAGGAGATAGAAGCTGTCTCTTCTCGCAAGTTAGGAGGATTTTATTCTAGGATGTTTCTAGTGCCAAAGAAAGAAGACTCTTGGGGGCTAGATCTGCATCTTTCTTTTCTAGACCAGTTTGTGATTGTGTCCAAGTTCAAAATGCTGTCACATCACTACTTGCTACCCCTTATTCTCAACACAACTTTCCTTGTGGCCTTAGATTTAAAAGATGTATTTCATCACGTTTGATAGATTAAGATTTCAGGTGTTTATGGTTTGATATGTCTGGATCAAATCACCACTTCTCTTCCTTACGTTTGGGCTATCTACTATTCGGGGGTGCCCACAATGTGTCTAGTGCCTGTTATTACCTTGTAGTTTGCAGTAGGCTTTCAAATGTTTCCCTTTTATAGATTTCTTATCTTTGCATAGTCTTTTTCGAAGTGTCAGCAAATCCTCATATTGTATAAAGGATTTCCTACACAGGCTGGGATTCTAAGAGAACATTCATAAGTCTTTTCTGACACCTCAGAGGATAATTTTTCTGGGTTGTCTTCTGAACACCTCTGTACAAATGTAAAACCAGAGAAACACTATCCTTGAAAGGTTGCTGGTTGCTGTTGGCAACAACTAGAAACTCTTCAATTTGCTAACATGATTCTCAAGTGGCAAGATTTCGTGGCTCAGTTAATACCTGCTGCATATTGTCTAGAAAAACGAAAGGTGCCTACTATCCACACAGTCAGTAGCAGTTGCCAGAGTGTGGACATAACATTTTGCTAGCACTGTGTTTTCAAGGACTTCAGCCTCCCTTTCCCTGTGGGTATGAAAGGCCTGAAGGACCTGATGCCAAAACCTGTCCCCAAAACCCGACTTTTTGGAAGCTTCAGCTCATAGTTTGGGCACATGGAAGGTATCATAAACCTTTGGAAGATCTGGCTAACATGTTCTCTGCAAAACACAACCCATACAGTGCAGGTTAGTCCAGCAGTGATCATTCAAACTTCCACTGTTATAGTAAGTTTACTTACACACCTGTACTTTATGCTTCAAAAGACCGCACAGCAAATTTCCCATGGCCTTAACACCCACTTTATTACCAACATCCAAAAGTTAGTCAAAGACTCCTCAACAAGCCTAAAGCCATACTTCCAGAAGACAAATAATGTCAAACAAAATGACAATATACCACTCATTCCTGATGTAAATTACAATCTACCAGCAACTCATTCATTTTGTCTTCAACCAGTACCCACATCTCTCATATACAAACTTTTAAATAAACTCAAACCATGCTCTATTTCTGTAGACAACCTTCCCTTAGAATATTTAGAACTAGCAGCAAATGCAATTACATATCCAGTTAGCATTCTTCTAAACCATTCTATCACAGAAGGCTACATCCCACATTTATGGAAATCATCTATTACCACCCCACTGCATAAAGGTGGAAACTCTCACAAACTCTCAAAGTATTGCCTCATCTCTATGCTTTCCCTGGTCTTCGTTATCCAAAATCCTTGAGAAATGTGTACACACACAATTACTCAAATACCTCATTGATAATTATCTTCTGTCTCCCACTCAGCATGACTTCCACCCAGAGCACAGCACTGTTACAGCCCTACTCTCATTCACCAATACTGTTATCAAAGCCTTAGGTACATGTCACCCCCCCCCCCCACTTTAGTAATCCTATTGGATCTCTCTAGTGCCATAAAAGCAGCTAAAATATTTTAGTCCCTTTAGTCTTATACACAGACCAGACATATTTTTAATCAACCAGAGGAGAAGTTGTGTATAACAATTAATAACAAGCTGAAGGATTTTATCTGGGAGGAGAAGATGGCAAGAGTCAATTGGGATAAGCTGATTCTTCCAATAGAAAAAGGCAGATTGTGATTGCCCTATTTGAACAGGAATTTCAGAGCTACATAGTTAAGGATCCTATACATAGCACAAACAGAAACCTAAAATTTAGAGTGGAAAGGGATGATGATGAAACCAGGGGAAAGCTGAAGAAACAAGGTGAGAGACTGGGATTTTGGATGCAGACCTTTAAGGAGGACAATAATTATACAGCATATTGTATTCATTAAGTAGCAGAAAGTATTCTAAGAACTAAGTCAACATGGGAATAGAGAAGAGAGATTCTGCTGATAGGGATGACTGCAACTAGGGTTAGAGACAATAGGCAAGGGGGGCTGGAATTTATTAAAAACACTGGCAAAAGAACCAACGTATTAGAGAAAATAACTAGGGGATCTTAAATGAAAGACCAGCACTGGTAGAGTTTTTTAGTAGAATCTAAAATAGTAGCTGCCATTAAGAAAGGAATAATTAGTAGAGCATGTAAAATACTGCCTGATAACTATAAGAATCAGAGGAGGTTAGAAAGGACTGAAAAGAGAGACTGGATTAGCAATTCCCAAAGAAACAATGGTGGATATATGTATGTCTCCCAAATATGCAACTAAATCTAGAAGATTTAGGATTTTTGCTTAGAAATGTTTACATAGATATTTTTATACCCCAAGTAGACGCCGGTAGACGGAAAATGTTGGAGGTGTGATGGAGAACAAATAGGTAATTGGGAGCATATTTTCTAGAAGTATAACAAATTGGAAGAATTTAAAGATTTTGTGCATTCTACTCTATCAGAGATACTGGGTGAGCAATTTGGTGTAACTAGGGAAATGATTTTTCGGAGCTCATAATCTAATTATGATGGCTGTCAAAAAAGCAATTACTAGAAAATGGAAATCAGACTCTAAACCAACTGTACCAGATGAAGTGAATATAGTAACAGAGATAAAACAATTGGAATTGGGATCTTCAGAAATGAGTAGGAGAAAATTACATAAGACAAAATGAGAATTATGGGGACAAAACACACAGGAGAGGAATGCGGTTTAAAAGAAGGTAGGATTTGAATGAGCTATGTAATGTTGACTGACAATGATTGGGTAGATTATAAGTCATGTATAATGTCTGCAACTAAAATTATGTCAATATGGTCTCTGATATAAAATACTTGAAGCTAAGTCTATGTCAATATGGTTGGTTTTCAAAATGTATGATTGCCTATTTCATCAGTGATATTTTAATAAAGATGCTTCTTGTTAAAACAGAAAAAAAAAGTTTAACCAAAGAGAGTGAAGGTAAAGCAGTTTTTGGGAACATAACAATAAACATGTACAAAAAGAACTGTTGTTTGTTGGAAAATATGGGGTCAAAATATATTTTACTAAAGGTAAAACTTTTTGTGAAGCTATGAAACTGATGAATGAAAAATGGAGCACATGCACAATAGTATAAATTATGAAGGAAAAACATTGTTCTGAAATCACAGTTGCACTACATAAGTGAAAAATGCTATGTACTAGGCTACGCAATTTGAATACAGATGTGGCAAATTTGAAGTGAACAGTACTGGTCATGCTTGAGAGAACAATACAAGATATATTCTAAGTAGGCAGCTTTTGTTTACACTAGGATTTGCAAGGCATGACTCTTCTATATCAAACTGAGAAACATATGGAATCAATAAATGATTCACCTGAGTTTAGTGATATTGTATTCTCAAACCACCATTAAGGTAAAATATAGTTATGGGCTAATAATCTGCATGTTTCTGAGACTACTTGACTATGCTGCAAAATATATGCTAGCTGTAGTTTAGCAAATTTATTTATTTATTTATTTATTTACAGATTTGCATACAATGTATATCTCTATTTTCAAATAATTGCATTTGCAGTTCTTGAAATTAACCAGAATCCGCATCTGTTACCCAACATTACTTTGGGATTCAGAATATTTGATTGTTGCTCTACAGAAGCAAGAGCAATACAGGGCAGTTTTTGGATGCTATCTGAACAGGAAAATCCATTTCCAAACTACAATTGTGAAAGAACGTCAAACGTGGCAGCGATACTAGGAGGGACCTTGTCATCAACATCTGTGCCCCTGGCATGGATACTAGGTCTTTATAAATATCCCCAGGTAAAACAAGTTTTAAAGATCATGTAATTTTTGAACTCTAACAATCAGATTTTTTTTTTACAGACAATCATTAACTGTGTTATTTATTTTACGTACACAGACCACCTCATCTTAAAAACTTATTTCTGTTCTTTGGGAACTGTACATAGGCTATGAAGGATAACACTTTAAGGAATTAAAATACTATTTCTTCAATGCAAACAGACACTGAAACAAGGAAGCAACAATCTTTTGCCTTATGACTAGCTCTCAGTATCATGTGCACCACTCTCTCACCCTCAAACAAAATGGCTCCCAGTTCAGCACATAGTAGACTTGCTACTCGTCTCTCTCATTTTCAAAATGTTTCCACTTCTCTCATTCACACCACTAGCTATCAAACTTTATACCAAACACAACCAAACTACAACCTCAGATACTTCAGCCAAACAACACACCAACTCCACCCCCCACATACACACCAGGCTACACTGTACCAACTACTTTCGCCAGCCTTAAAAATAACTACAGAAATATTGCTGCCCCACCTAAGAGAACTACAATCCCACTTTCCTCACCTTCAGAGCTGAACTTAAAAAGTTTTGTCAACTGATTGGCAAGCAGAGTTTAAGTGTGGGAAACATCACCTAAGAGCCCGTCAACCTCTAGCCTTGTTCTCTCTCAACTGCTAACACATATCTCATAATTGTAGATGCACCTTGTAATTATTGCTGTACACTTTTTGTTATGCTTCATTACTTCTGTTATGTATTTGATAAATATGCTTGCTGCTTCGGTTATAGTTTTTTTTATTCTTCTTATGATATACATCACTCTCACAGTACCTGTAAATGAACAATTATGACCAGTGCACTATCCTGGTAAACAAATGCAAAATTAATTAATTCATTCACACCTACCAGTAGTCAGTAAATGATTGTGACATTTATGAGAGTTGAAAGTTTTTTTTTTTTATTTTCTTTGATTCTAAGCTCCAGGCAATTTCTGTTGAACTTTCAAGTGAAAAAAACGTAAAGCAGCTTTTTGTCTTAATTGTTCATTTATAGGTTGCCAATGTCCTTGTTTATCATTTACATGATAATTCATTGCATGATTTTTACATTTGGTTTGTTAGACTAATGGGTCTGCAGTTCCCTGGGTCGCTTGATGGGACACCCTTGTGGTAGGGACAACTGTTACAGTCCTCCATTCACTTGGAACATAGCCTGTTTCAAGGTGGCAGTTGAATTGTGCTTCAAGTGGTCCTAATAGCTGATGCTTTAGACTATGCAGGAGGCAAACAGAGATGTTGTTGGGACCCATGGAGGCAGTGTTCTTTGCACAGTGATTTCTGTGAGCAACTGGTCCCTGCTGAAAGCTGGGGGAAGTATGCTGGAGGGGATTTTCCCTGGTGAAGCTTCAGGGAGGCAGTTGAGGTGAAGTTTGAGCTGAATTTATAAGCCAGTAGATTAGCTATGTCACCCTGATTGGTGAAACTGGTACTATTCACTACCAATTCACCACAGTTCTGTTTGTTACCGCTAAGGTTTTGGACATAGCTGAAGAAGGCTTACAGATTGTCCTTAGCCCAAGAGGCTATCCTGACCTCATAGAGGTCTTTGTTGGACTTAACCCGGTTATATTCTTGTGTAGGTGTATAATAAATCACTTGTCTTTAACAGAGTTGCTCTTTCTGATTTTTGACATACATTTTCTTCATTCTTTATACACCTTGTTTAGGTGAGGATTTGCCCAGTGGGGTTTTAGTTTTAGTGTTTGTTTTGGTTTTATTTCTGGTATGTATAGCAGCCTCTATGCAGCCATTTTCATGTTTGTATAGGGACTTTGTGAATATTGCTGCACAGGTAGCTGTGATCTTGAGGTTGAGGGAGCCATGAATTTTGATAAATTGTAACTTAATAGGATGTAGTTTGACTTTGGATAGTTCATAACCATTAATGCTTTAGCTGGATTTTCCAGGATGAAAATTACTTCAAATGAGACAGCTTTGTGATCCAACCTTAGTAAGGATATGACATGGGGGGCAGCGGGGTGAATTGCAACACTCGCTCATATCATTGTGTACCAGATCCAGTATTTTTGATCCTCTGATTTGAAAGTATACTATCTTTTCCTGGTCTTGTGTGTGTTAATATAGTCCAGGAACCATTACGCCTGTGAGTTTGAGGCAGCGTAGGTTTACCATTCTATAAGTGGATAATTAAACTCACCCATGAATAGGCAGTTAGGTTTGATGGCGAGTGGCTCTAGTAGGTTTAGATAAAAGGAATGAGACTTTGTGGGCATAGATGGTGACTTGTAGCTAGCAATGATATGGCGAGGGATTATATCTATGGTGACTTGTACATTGATAACCTTCATGTATCATCCTGTTTCACCAACCTGGAGGCATCTTTGTTGCTTAAGTAGATCAAGACATGTCCACCTTTGGCCCCAGTCTGTGCTGTTGGTGGTCTAAATGTGTAGCAGGCACTGTAGCCTTGCACTGCTGGAGTTCTTTCTCTGGCTTTAAATCAGGTCTTGGTCACAGTACAGATGTCTACATTCTCCAGAGTGAGGAGGGTTTGAAGGTTGTGGAGTTTCTTGTTTAGACTCTGAGCAGCAACACCTTAAGGTTGCCTGCAAACTTTTTCACTATGTTGGCAGTTTTGTCTATTTGTATTACCTAAAAAGGCTCTGCGGGGGTGCATAAAGTTTTAACCGATATCTGAAAGCCTGGGGGAACAGGTATAGCTCATACTCTCAAAGCAACATGGTCTTTTGAACAGGCTTTCCATGCTGACAGATTTTGCAAACCTCTGGAGTGACATGTGAAACTAAGCCAATTATTAAAAACAACAATTTTATGTACATATTGTGGAATCTTCCTTTTGGAAGGCAGAATTATGTTCAGTGCTCTGCTAGGTCTCTTTTTCATATAGTTCAGTGAGGTATATCACAGGTAATTTACACCCACATAGGCTATAGCAGAATCATATTGGTATCTCAGGTGAAGTAATTGGTGTGTGTGTGTGTGTGTGTGTGTGTTATTGTGGATCCAGGATCCAGATAGGCAGTTAATTTCTCCTTGTCTAAGCTTGTGAGTGGAGCACCTGTGTATCACACAATGGATTCCTCAATAACACAAGTATTAGTTAAGTATATGTTTGTCTTATGGGCTTTGCTATTGAGACACCATTAGGTATAGGCTTATGTGAGATGTTTGGTGATGCTTTTGGTGTGAGATTTAGAAATTTCTGAGGAACAGTCTTGCCATTATGTGGCTTTGGAGGTCTTTGGGAAGGTTGATTTTAAGCACCTCAGCACATAATTTGTGTGTGAGGTGAATGGTGTATTTGAAGGGTGTAGTACAGGTATTCTTGACAACTTTGTTTGTATGTAAGATTTTTGCCATCAAGAGAGTTGTATATTTATTTCTCTTGCATACCATGTTATTTTCTTTAATGATTAACTGATTGTCTGAGAACATGAGACAATTGCTACATTGCATTAAGCTGCACAGATCTACCAAGCTGGACACAGAGACATTTCTAAATTGTATAGCAATGCTGTGTGGGCTGTTTAGGATTAAGAACTGTGTTTTAACAGAGATTTCCAAGGGTAGTTTCTGGGGTTAAGGGCAAGATTGTATATAGTGCTAGGATATAGTAATGTTGTGTGTGTGATGTACAAGCTAGTTGTTCTAAGCATATTTCCACACAATGCCACACTGTTTAACAGGTTTTGGACTTAGTATACATTCCCTATAATGTTAGGATTATATAGGTGCTTGCTGTAGTACAGGGTACTGCTAACCACCACTGCCCTGTGAGCAGCTCCATGCAAGAAAGCCTGACATATCAGAGAAAAAAAGCTTTACAAGTGATGCCTATGACTCTAGCCTATTAACAACTACACTCTGTAAGTTGGGAAGCACTCCAGACAGCTCAGAGAACAGGTAAACACTTTCTGCCTCAAGATTTATGTAAAAGCACAGTAAAAGCAGCTTTTAAGTGCAAATTAAACAGCATACAACTATCAAACAACTAAGCCGTTGGCTAAATCATCCTTCTGCAAGGTGATTTGGAGGCAGACAGAATTGGAAATACAAAAAGTAGAAAAATTACTATTTTTGCCACAAAGTTAAATAAATGTTTTAAGACAATGCTCAAAGACAGTATTGATTACTGCATAAAGTAAAAATGCAGCAACTCCAGAAAATATTCTTATCTTGGCGTGGATGGCTCTGGATGCTTCCGTTTAAACTGCACAGTATTAATCCACAAATAATCTACACCTAATGGTTATCCAAGACAAACATTGATCTCCAAAGGACAGGAAAAAAAAAGTAAAAAACTCCAAGATTGCACTACAGTCCTAATATGCCTAAGTCCCATTTCTCACTGTCCCACAATCTCATAGTGAACAAGTCTTTCATTTTCAATCAGCTGATTTTCAGATCTATATATGTCATACATGCACACACACACACACACACACACACACACATATATATATATATATATATATATATATATATATATATATATATATATACACATATACACACAAATTTATACTTTATATAAATATATATGCACTCATATTGGTTCATAGGTAGGTAGTAGTCTATTGGCCCAAGGGCCTAAGTAAGCCAAGCCAACAAGGTTCCCTGGCTTACACCACCCAAGAAAGTTAATTTCCTGTGCCCCTGTTGAGCAGAGCAACAGAAGTGATCCCCAGCATGTATTTCCTATTTCCCATCCACTCATCAAGATTTTTCTTGAAGAGTGCTAATGAGGAACTTTGCTTGACATAGATGGGTAGCTTGTTCCAGAGTATAGGAAATCTCTGGGACAGGAATCTATCCCTCCAGCATGTCCTGTTTATTGTGGTGACAAGGTTTAGGTCCCTAGAGTGTGTAGCTCGGAGGGATTGGGATTTCTTAAGGTGTAGCATGTCCAACAGCTCTGGGTTTAACATAGCTTTATATGTTAGGAGCAGGTGATATGCTACATAGTAAAGCTGAAGTTTTTTGAGAAGGTCAGTGTAGGGCATCTGTTTGAGGCCAGTAATTCTCTTTGTGAGGTACTTCTGTGGCCTTTCCAGCTGCTGCAGATGTTTTGTGAGGTACATTCCAAAAGGGGCATTGTACTATATAATGGGTCTAATGAGTGCCGAGTAGAGGGGAACAATGACCTCTTTTTTCCTGGATGAGAACCCTTTTCTGATGAGGTGTGCCTCAAAGAAGGATGTCCTGTCTACTGTGGTGATGTGATTACCAAATGAGAGACTACTGTTACACCTGGGTCCCAAGGTATCTTATCACACATTCAGCATTAAGTAGACTGCTGTTTATGTGGTAGTTCATGGGTACAGGTTTTTACCAAAGGGGATGACAATGCACTTTTTGGCATTGAGCTTAAGGCTATGCCTCTGACACCAGGCATCTGTCTCAGTGAGGCCCTTCTGTAGGATGTCCACATCATTGATGGACTCGACTATGGCTCCTAGTTTGCAGTAATCTGTGAACTTCATTGCCAGAGGCCATCTGTGTTAGCCTGTACTTCAGAGAAGTAGATACCAAACAGGACAGGTCACAGGACTGAACCCTGTGCTACTTCACGTGTTACTGGTTTGAAGTCAGATTTGGGGTCTGCAACTTTTACAGTGTGGGTTCTATCAGTGAGCCAGTTAGCAACGCATCTTGTGACATAGGAATTTATACCTAGTTTAATGAGTTTAGTTATAATTCCAGAATGGGGGATGGCATCGAAAGCCTTGGCGAGGTCAAGATAATGTTGATGGTTATTAATTTATAAAAAGGAAAACTGTATTATGGATCTGTATTTTGAGCTGAAGTTGTACTGCAGATAATTTCAGTATAGTATTTTTTATTCACTATTATTTCATGACATAACTGTGTTGACTTTAATAAAAATAAAAACACTTGAAGTAAAACAATTGTGTGAACATTTTTAATCATTTAGGTAAGCCCTTCTGCTATTCTCCCAAGCCTGAGTGATAAAACAGAGTTTCCTTCATTTTTACGGACAATACCAAGTGGAGTAGTTATTGCTCGTTCAACAGCTCAACTTCTAGCTCATTTCAGTTGGACGTGGATTGGAATTTTATACGCAGATAATGACTATGGCCATCAGAATAGCCAGATTCTGAGAAATGAGATTATCAGAAATGGAGGATGCACAGAGTTCTCAGAGACAATTCCAATTAACCTTTCCAAGGAAAAGAACCAGCATGTTGCTGAGATAATAAAAACATCAACAGCTAAAGTGATTGTCATAATCACAAGTGAAGCTCCAGTGATGCACTTAATTCCAGAGATTTCCAGGCAAAACATAACTGGCAAGGTCTGGGTTGCCTATCACAGTCTCTGTACTTTTATAACTCTCTACAACAAAATTTATTTTGAAACACTGAACGGCATGATTGATATTGCAGTACATAGAGGTGAAGTTGTTCACTTCAAGGAGTTTGTTTATAGCCTACAGCCCTTAAAGATTCCAGATGACATGTTCACAAAACAGTTCTGGGAAGCAGCATTTCAGTGCAAATTATTATATAATGCAAGTCTAAAGGCTTCTGACCATTTAGATGAATATAGTGAAATATGTACAGGTGCTGAGAGCCTAGAATTACTTCCACCTTCCATTCTAGAAGTGGACCACTTACGGCTTACCTATAATGTTTACAATGCAATTTATGTTTGCGCTTATGCTTTACACAGCATGATTTCCTGTCAAACAGGACATGGCCCATTTATCAACAGCAGTTGTGCAAACATTCATTTGTTTCAGTCCTGGCAGGTAATACATGTTGTCAAAATCAGAGCAAGTATTTTAAATATTTATGCTACAATTCAAGTGATGCCACTACCCCTTTGGTGTATCTGGTAAATAATGTGTCAAAAATGAATAGCATGTTACTATATCAGATTGCAGTGTAGCCACCATTTAAAAATAAAAATTATGCCAAGTGAAGTGTCTTTTCATATAAACAGACAGACATGCAGCTAATATGATGCGTCACAAGCTAAAGAATATCAGGTCTAGAATGATAATCAGTGACAAATGCAGCAAAAAACTGTGTTCTACATTTTATTTCCTATAAAGCATGATGTGAATTTACTTCAAATAATTTCAAGGAGTCCTACAGTGAAAGGTTATGCAGATATCTGCTGCCCAAACCAGTGACCTCTTAAGAAAAGCTGAGCTTGTTTATAATGAATTTTCAGTCAAGAAAGCAGAAACAGCACATGTGAAAGCAGCATGGATGGTAACCGTGTTGCTATATAGTAGGCATGATGCCATTTTGCTACCCAAGGGTCAGAAATCTGCAGTTTCTAGTCATCATACTAAATGGGCTTAAATATCAGAGTCGGTGCCTTTATCAGCAAATGGTTGAGGTGCACTAAATATGTGGATACATTTCATGAAGACCTTTCAACTGCACTTCTACTTCTATGGGAATCATTCAGAATTACTACCCAGAATTCTTTAGAAGCCGAAGTCAGTGCAACACTGTCTCATTCAAAGGTCCTGATCCTAGAAGAGCCTTGCGCATTCTAAATGTTCATAGCACCCAAATGTCAAGAATGTGAGAAGAACTGCTTTAACATCTCTGTATTTGCATCAGATATGGAAATATGTTTCCATATTGTTAAAATTCTACTGTGCAAAGGCCAAGCATAATATGTCTAGGGAAGATGCTTTTTATAACTATCCAAAAATACTAAAAGCTGTCAGACGTTTTCCCCTTTCCTTTTTTTTTTTTCTGGTTCTTAATGTCTTATATTTAATAGAATCCATCTTTCCTTATACCTTTTTATCTTTTAAATTTTATTGACACCATGTTCAAAATAATGGATGTAATGGGTAGCGGTACCATCGGAGTATGGTGTGTGTGTGTGTGTATGTGTGTGTGTTTTAGAAGAGAAAGTAACAAGCAGCTGTGGCACAGTTAACTATATTAGAAAAAAATATATCAAAACTTCAAACAAGTTTGTGAGCTTAAAGCATTAAAATACATTAATGTTCATGATGCGTTCTAGCATATTTTGCTCATCTTCATGAAACAGTACAACACTAACTACTGTTATTGCAGTCTCGGAGTATGGATGTAATAACACTTGGACTTAAATTTTAGTCTTTTTTTGGTTTGTTAAACTACTGGGATAATCATCATGCAGTTGTTTATCTTACTGCATTAAATCACATTGCTATGTCATTATCTATATGAAATTATTATATTTCTACAGCACCTAATGATGTTTATGTTATTTTTTACACATTTGTTTTCTCCTTTTTCCTTCTTTTCCCTACCCATTTCATGTTACGTAGCAGGCACGCCATAGGCTCAAATGAGGGGTGAAATAAACTGGGTTAATAACTGGTTGCTTAAAAGGTGGATAACCATGAACAAGTATGATCATTGAGATAATATACTGTGAATAAGCCAATTAATGAGATTCAGGTTACTGCTGCATTTAAATAGAGAGTAGGTAGAAAGAAAACCAACAACTTCATATAATTCTAACTCAGGAATTAATAGGATGCAATTACTGCACCTCATTGCAATGGAATGTGCCACTAATTAGGTTCTAGATAGTCAATACAGACTTACCCTAATGACTAGAAGGCTCTTAATTATGACTGATATACTAAAGGCAGGGAATCTTTGACAGGCGATTACTGAAATAGAAATATTTTGTACTGTATTTTCTAGTCATGTCTTGAAAAATTTTGGTTCATTCCAACCACTAGACTAGCCTTGGAAATGCTTTAGCTCGGTGAGAAGCTGCTCTTATCTTGCACAAATGCAAGCAGGATGCAATTCAGAGAGATCAGTTACAGCAAAAGGCATTAGTTAGAAGACAATTCAGAGATGCATTATATTAAAGGTGGAGATTTACTTTTTATCTACTTTGCAATTTGCAAAGTTGCTTTCTTTAACTGGAAGCATTTCTGTTTCCCACTGTAAGGTACTTGTTTCAGTCACACAAAATGCAGTGCAAGAAGCACCACTCACCAGCCCAGAGAAGAATATAAAGTCGCAGAATAGTTCACCTGGACTTTTCTGAGCAGGAGTTACTGGGCAGGTTTAAAGTGGGTGTGGGTAAAACAAGGCCTCTGGTGAGCTTGTATGTCCCACAAACAGGAAATGGTGAGAATGAGAGGCCTACCAATGCCTGTGGACTTCATGCTATGTGCAGCCCTCAGTATACCTGGGCACTGGAACCTTTTAGAGACAGACTGGGAAACACACGGATCTCTCACAGGCTTCTGCCTCCAGCATACAGCAGTATTCCTACAATATACTGTCAGCAGATGTCAATGAGCATATTTCCCAGTATCATATGCGCCTTTTAGAGGATGCCATATTTTCTGAAGTTGCTGGTGCATAGTTTGCAGCCATGTTACTATAAGTGCCCTATCTGCACCAAGGATGGAGGGGCAGTATTAGAACAGGAAGGGTTACCATTCTAACAATAGAGAGGAAGGGTGTGACATGAAAGGGTGCATCACCACTTTGTTGCCAAATACTTGGCAGTGTCCCAGAGTGTCACATTTGGCACACAAGCTCGCTGTACCACCTCTTACTACATATTAGGATTCCTCATGGTCAACTAATTGCCAAGTGCAAACGATTATAATACCTAAACATAGTTACTTCTCTTTCTATAAATAAATTATATATGATATATATATATATATATATATATATATATATATATATATATATATATAGTAGCATAAGTAATATTGTGTAAACTCATGTTTTTATCGAGTCTCCCTCCCTGTTTTGTGTTGCAGGTGATGCAGGCTACCCACTCACATCTTGGCTAATGACATCAGTCCTTAACCCTTTGGAAGCTGCTGAGGAGAACTTTAACATTGCCCTGTCCTAGACATAGGTAATCATTGTACAGGTTGTAGAAATGGGCTTTGAGCATGTCAATCATCTAGATGAGTCGGGGGGTGTGAATTCCGTCTGATGCTGCTATGGCATGCACAATGTTTCCTGCCTACTCTATTCGGCATAACTTGATTATGTTGGACTTTGTGTACAACTGCCACAGCCAGTCATCTACAGTGTGAGTGCAGCACCCTCTATCATTCTTACCACCTCTGATGACAGTGGCAATGGTCACATGATGGCAGTTACAAGGTAACCCCTTCTGCAGGCTTGTAGCAGCTATTCACCATACACAGGCAATTGCATTCTGCCTAGCCTTTCTATTTGCATGCCTGCACTATCCTATACCCATACAGTTACAGGAATAACACAAGATTTCCTAGATTACAAGTAATTCAGGTGCTAATCCTGAGTATGCAAACTAAAAGGCAGTGATAACTGCAAATTCCCAATAATGTTTTAAAACTTATTTAACTTGCTCTTTCTGTCAAACATTCTGTAAATGCATAACCTAACAGTTACCAAAACGGTAAACTGAGAAAACCGATGAAAGTTTGGACAATTTAAGATATTCTTATACAAATTAAGCTTTTCTCACACTGAACTCTCTGAATTACATAGTATTGTACACGTCTAAGTATGTCTACTGGTGCAGCTCAGTTTTCCTGTTGTAGAAGAGCAGTGCAATTATCAAATATGTGCATACGAGCTGTCTGAGACTCCATGGCATGATGCTGTTGCATGTAGAGGCTGTCTGGGGCTAAAATTAGACTAGTTTTTTATTGGAAGTGTAAAATTGCTTCCAGATGGAAGGGACTGTGGCTTCCGTAAATTAGCGGTTTATTAGAATAGAAACTGGGAAAGCAAGAACATCAGTAGCAACCTGAAGGAATGCGGAGGGAATGTTGTCTACGGATGTGGAGCAAGGTTTTAATTTAGATAATAGAGTTTTAATATAGTTAGTGGAGACAGGTTTGAGGGAGAAGGTAGTGGTAGGGTTACTATTGATGGAAGAGTTTGAGCTATTAGGTCTATTATTGTTGGTGGGATGGTTTGTGTCTTGATTTAGTAATTTGGATATTGAGTCTATAAAGTAGTTGATAAATATGGAGGCAGTTTCCTCACGTGTTTTGTCGGGATGAGGGTTAGGGGAGGCTTGCATACCTGGGTGTAGTATTTGATTTACAGAGTGCCAGAACATTTTAGGGATGGATTTAAAGGTAGAAGATGGATTATTATAGAAGTTTTTCTTATCTTTATTTATGTGACTTTTGGCAAGTTTTCTAAGTTCTTTATATTTCTGGAGGTCTGGTTGATGTTTAGTTTAAGTCCAAATTTTCTATGCTCTGTCTTTATTTTTTAGTAGTGCACGTGTGTTTATGGTCAGCCAAGGGGCTATGTTAGAATTTATGCGGACTGTTCTAAGGGGTGCCACCAAATTTAAAATACTAAGGAAAGTGGAGTTAAAAAAGTGGGAAGTTTCATCCAAAAGGAGTACTTTTAAGGGATTCCAGTTCACTTTTGATAGTAAAGATTTGAACGTTTCAGGATTAAAGTTTGTTAGTTGTCTGTGTTTGATAAACCTTTGAGGTTTAGCTTGATAGGATGTGTATCTGAGTATTTTTATTGGGCAGTGATAACTTAGGGAATTTGGTAGTGTTTCAGGGTTATGGTATTTGGAAGGGTGAGAGACAAGAATCCAGTGAAGGAGAGATGAGGCTGTATGGGAGTTATTGAAATAACTGGGATCAGAGATGAGTTGAGTAAAGCCGTAGAGATTAAGGTGTTGTGAGGAGTTTTGAGAGGAGTGAGATAGCCAGTTAATGTTGACATCGCCAAGAATGATAGTTTAATTTGGGATATGTTGGGAGATATGAGCAAGCATATTTTCCAGTAAGGGGATATTATCACCTGGTGGAATGTCATTTGCTACAATGGTGATAGTGGAGTGGCTATTAATATTTAGGTTTACAGATAAAATTTCGGCTGGGGAGAAGGCTTGGGATGTAAAAGCAGAGTTAGAAATGGTAAGGTGGTTAGAGTGTAGGATAGCAACGCCTCCACCTTTCCTTTTTGGTTGATCTAGATGGTGTGTGCTATAGCCAGAGGACAAGATCTCTATGTCTTGGTGTTGGGATTTCAACCAGGTTTCAGTCAGAACAAGGATATCAGGAGTATGGAGGGAGATCCAAGCATGTAGTTCACTTACTTTGTTCAGAATACTCCTAGTGTTTACTGAATAGAAGGAAAGATGTTTGTTTGGGAGATTAACTTTGGGGTTAGGAGGGCTAGCAGTGGAGTGTGTTGGACCAGGGTTGAGATGCATGTCTCCAGCTAAGAGAATGTTTTTGTGGAGGTAGATGAGTCTGAGCATATTAGCAGTGGGGGTGTAGTATTTAATTTTGTGTTTGGTTGGGGTGAGATGGGTGTTAGGTAAGTGTATTTTTGGTAAAGGAGTATTTAATGAGAAGATAGATGGAAAAATGGTGAAGGTTTGGTGATTATTTATATGGCTAAAGCAATTTGGGTTTGTAGGGGAGATATCTTTGGGGTGTAGGTGGGTGTTAAGTGATATGAGTATAAGAAGGATGAGTAGGAGAGGCAGTGATAGGATGGATGTAGTTAGAAATGCATAGATTTTACTCTTGGAGGAGTACAAATTGTAGGGTGCTTTTAGTTAATAAAATGCACGGGAGTACAGTATTTTTGGTCTATGGATAATAGTGTATACCAGCTAGTACCAGCGGGGGTGGGGGGGGGGGTGAAGTTGGAATATTTTGTTGCATCAGCAAGTGATTTGAGATATAGTCTATTACAGAGTGAAAGACAGGAGGGGGAGGGTGTATTTTGTGGGAGGTGCAAAGTAGTTAGCTATAAAGGAAATTATATGGGGGGGTGGGAATGGAAATGTGAATGAACAGAGAAATAAACCCACAATTCAAATGTAGTGAGGACAAATTTCCACTTATGGCTCTGCGTTGTTGCATTTTGACTACTTCAGCATGCCAGATGATACCTACGTGGACTGTATGAAGTGGGCTTTTTCAGTAATATCCACAATGTATTGAATTGAGCAGACCACAGTATCCACACCCAGGCACAGTCATACACACTTGCTGACTACAGTGTGCAGTTGTATACATTGAAAAGGTACGAAATATACTTACAGAAGGTGGCCATATTCATTTACTCTATAGTTCTCACATGGTGTAGGCACACTGATGATCTCATTTCACTACTTTTGCCGCCTGATGGCATTCCAACCTATATCTGTTTACTGGTGACATTTGTAAACTTGCACTAAACTGTGGTTGTGGCAGCTGAGCTAACTTGCTAATAGTTTTAAGTATCCATAACTTACCACTACTGCCTTACTGGTTTGTGCACTCATTTCCCTTTTCTTCTTTGGGCATTTTGAGCCCAAGTCCAGTCTTTGCTGTAATCTGCTGATTAAATGACTACTTGCACTATGCTGTTGTTCTGACATGTAAGCCAAGTTGGTAGTCACTTGTTCAAGTGTCTGTAAGCTGTTGCTTTTCATTTTACTGGCTTTTGCACTCAAATAGCTGACATTATGCCTGTACATTTGTGACTCTGGTGCTTTGACTCATTATTCCTCCTCATGTTTAGGCTTATGGATCATTTTCTGCAGTTTACACTAATCATCTTAAGGCAATGTAAGAACTGCCTAATACTTTACAACTATTTGCTTCCACTATATTATTATATCTGATTGGTGAAAGTGCTTACTAACCTTGGAAATCAGTATCCCTTATAACATTAACTGTACCAGGTATGTTGTCAATTCTGATACCCACCTTACACAACCATGCCCACCTCATGCAAACTTCCCTACTGTGTCCTAAAACAAATGAGCCTTTTTACACTGAGGTGCTTGAAAAATCTATGTTCAATCAACAAAGGCCTTGCAATGAAGACTTGGTATAAAGGACATTCAGCATCACACTGTCAGGCAAACACTCACAGACATTAAAAAAAACAGTTACAGGAGGTGGGAGGTTAACTCCACTGGTAACCTGAAGCACTTAAGGGAAAAAGGCAGAGTCATCACATCTAACAACATCTTATTCATTGGTCAATCCCAATTTAGATAAACTGATTCACCATTAATGAGGCTGAGAAAGGACAATAACTGTTGGTTGGTTCTCAGGAACCACAATTTACAGTCTCACCAGAACCCTAGAGTCCTTTTACTCTATTTACTCTTAAGATCAGGTCATTATGCGCATGAAACTAAATTACTTGTGATACTTCTTTGGATCTGATCAAACCATATTACATGATGTGAAAATAAGGTGGCATTTTTAATTTCTTGCAAGTATTTTATTGTTTTTTGTTAATGCATTTTTCAAAAACATTGTGCTTTTCCACTGAACTTGGATTGTATTATATGAAAAAAGGCAAGATGGAGTTCTCAAAATGTACATCTGAAGTTGGTATGACTCTAGTCTTCCTAACATCACCAAAAATGATGACACAATACAAACAGAACATACCGGACTGATTAGTGGCTTAGCGGTGTTGTTCTAATTGGTCTAATACATATCAGCTAGGAAGATATAGGTTCATAGATTAGTACTAAGCTAACTGCCCTTGCGAGCCATTTTAAGCCTAGCCAGTTATCCCTTGTGAGGCTCAAACCCTGCACCTTGGGTTTGTAAGGCAAACACCTTAGCCATTAGGCCACCTTCCCTCCCTCCCTTGACAACCCTATCTCCTTTGTTAGAGATGGCCTGTCCCTTTCTCCTCATAGCATACAAATGCTAGCTAGACATTTTGTCTTATCCCTATAGTACTTTTTAGGCAAGCTCAATCTCCTCACATGACTTTCATAGCCAAACAACATCAAGACTATATACAAGGTAATACTGCTGTATACTAGAAGCCTAATCAGGACACTGCACACCTTACAGGTAATCCTGACTCTTAAAATCATAAACATCTGTGTAATTATTGAAAAGTTGTTTCAAAAACAATAACAGCATACCCACAGTGAAGAGTTTCAATGCCTACCACTCCCAACATTGAAAATGACTGTTATTGAAGGGGTGTGTCTGCATTTCTAAGAAGCCATTCATCCACTATATTCTTAAAAGACGGCAATAAGCTTTTATTTACTCTGAAAAGGAAATGGAGTTAAATTCCATACTACATTATACCAAACTACTCCATGCCTCCATGTTTCCTGTACCTCATGAGACATATCAAAAATGGCAAAATCCAACACTATTTTCCAGGAGAGTTCAACTATCCTTAAAGAAAAACCCACTGTCCATAGGATATTGGAACAGTTATGTTTGTATGGATCTACTTCACAAGCTCAAAGTTTCAAAACTTCTAACTGCAAATGGTAGATGCCATAACACTGAAGTTTTGAAAGTTTGAAATAGTAATAAACAAATAAAAACATTTTTTTTTACATTTTTGCAGGGAGGCACACACCCCTCCCCCATACCTCCCCACACCCTCTGCTAAGTAAATATACCAACTCCAAGATCACCCTACAGTGAGGAAACCAGTAAATTTCCCATTCCATGCTGTACGGTGATCTTCATTCAAAACGTTTGAAGTTTCAAACCTTTCATCTTACAGTCTCAACCATTTGTAGTTAGAAGTTTTGAAACTTTGAGCTTGTGAAGGAATCTGTTTGTATACATTTAAAGACTTTATATAAATATAGCGATGGGGCTACACGTAAAGCACATCAGGGGTGTTAATACCTTTGTGCAGGTAAGAGAATGAAATCTGTTTCCATATAGATGTGACACAAGAAGCTTATACAGATCTTTTTATTAGGATGGATACCTGAGGGGCAGAGAATCATCAGCAAGTCTAATGCATTCTGATGGGAGCTTGTCTGCTGCTAAGGCTATAGGTTTTAGTATGCAAGGATATTATCTTATGGTTGATACTGGACTAGTTTAATACAGTTTCTGTTTGACTGCCAGCTATAACAGGGCATTGAAGGCTATCAGTACTACTGCATTTAAAGTCTTTGATGAAATGCATGTTAAATTAACATTCAGTATTTAATGTACAATTTTTTTGGGAATGGGACTTGCCCAGTTGTTTACTCAAGTTTAAAAACTTACTTGTGTCCCAGAAAATGTTTGGATTGTTTTGGTGGGTCATTTGATAGTTGATGTAGAAAGTATTCTTAAGAGTTTAAATGAGATTTTGCCATACTACACAGAATTGTCTGTAAAAGCTAGACATTGTGCTGTATTTACTTTTTAAGCCACGATTTCAATGCTTTGTCCCTTTCCCCTCATAACTTTACTTATTTCAATATTAAATAGGGGATCACTTGACTCATTTTTTTCTCCTGAATGGAGTTTTCTCATTTGGAATGGTTAAATTCTTGGGTAGCTTCTTCTATTAAGACAATTTTTAATAAGTACCAGTTACAGAGTTTTAGGGTAGAAAAGTCTGTGTTGAATATGGATAGGTTTTAAACTACATTAAACAGTTTTTCATTAAGTTTTGTGGCCATTACATTATGGCTTTCCACCACTAGCCATCATTTTACTTCTTAACAATTAGGTGTATATGCACTAAGTGTAATAAAATGTGGTTGGATAAAAAGATAAGCAGGGCACTTACCTATCATCTGTAGGACTGGCACTGAGCTGAGGGGTGGGATGCAAAAAGGGTATCTTGAATTAAGCCAAGGGTAGGCTTGGGGCTTGAGTACCAGAGACACAAAATTGTTAGATTGCATTAGCTGGCCACGTGGACATAAAATGAATATGCTACCCCACACAGCAATTTCTGTTGCCACATCTTTGACTGATATTTATATATAGTATACTACATATTTACACATGTCCTTACTGTTATGGGAGAGATTGAGAAATCTATAAAGTTATATAGAGATATAGGCTGTACATTTGAAGAACATTTTCAAAAATATATTTAAGTGGGAAATATTAAGCAACACTGCACTTTTCATTACCTTTAAGACCATCTGCTCATAGTGCAGGCCTAGCTTAGTATACAACACAGGATTCTGGCATAGCTTTAAATCACATCCCATAATAATAATAATATTAACATTAACAACAATAATAGCAGTACAACAACAATACAATAACATTAATAATAATATCCAATTGTTAAACAGGTGGGCCTAATGTGCAAATGATTCTTTTTCACAGGTGACCCGGGAACAATGACTGGATGACTGGTTAAGTATCTTGCTTAAGGTCATATAGTTAAGCAAATGCAGGCTGATGGAATCAAACCCTGTAGTACCAAAGCAACTCACAGCCTTAATCTTCTGTGCCAAGTGCAATTTGCTTAAGTAGTTTCTTGTGCATAGAAAATAACGTACATAACCATAAAACTTCAGCACCCAATGTGAAATATATCAGATAATTTAAAATCACAGAAATGATCTGTACTTACCTGATCAAAGACCAAATAGCTAAAACTGAACAAACCACAAAGGCCATAAAAAGAGGCATCTAAGAGTGTTTATATAAAAGTACAAGAAACGTCACAATGTTTAGGAGAGGGTGCTTCACTCCTATAGTGCCATATGAAATGCACTCACTTTTACAAGATGGCCTTGCCACAACTCACAGGCAAGTAAAAACAACTTCTGGCATCTTTCACTAGGATTGTGATATTAAATTGGAAGCAATTAACTGTTGACCAATAAAAATTATTTCTTAAGTCAGTCATGTCATAGTTGGTCATAAATATATGGACAAAAAATGTCCTGTAGATCAGAGAGTTCAGTTTTCAAAAATAGCCAGCATTTTAATAGTATGTACGACTATTATGGTTATATAATCATTTTAGCATTCTGGCAATACCATCTAAAATAGACCATAAAATCATATCATATTTCATACTACCTCAGAAAAATTAAAGTCTCCTGTATGATCCTCCCTTCTGCACTAACCTTTCCATATTCATTACGTATCACTATAAGCAATAACACATTCAGCTTTCAGAGCTATAAAAACAAACTTTATGTAGCATCAGTACATATTATGCCCCAGGATATTCTTGAATTTCCAGTTCTGCCACTTCACAGTAATTTCCAAACATCTACTCCATTAAGTAAATTTTGCTAACAGTTGACTCAAAACTGGGACTTTGGTGGATTTTAACATGTGGATTATTAAGTCATGTCTCATCATTGTGTATGTGCTTTTTTCTCTAGTTCTTTCATTACCTCAGAAATGTCCACTTCAAAAATAAAGTTGGAGACACCGTGTATTTTGACCAAAATGGAGATCCACCCGCAGTGCTTGACATAGTGAACTGGCAGATGGCACCTAATGATTCCATCCGGCATGTCCATGTGGGCAACGTCAACCTCAGTGCTCCTTATGGCCAGCAGTTTGGGCTCAATCAAAGTGCTATCATATGGAATGCAATCTTCAAAAAGGTTTGATTTAGTTTCTAAATAACTTGTTATGGCCCGGTGCCTGAAATATCAAAGTCAGGTTTCATACAGAATTTCCTTGGCTTAGAAGTAAAATAGATAGCAGAGCGATTCTGAATACTTTAGCATTTACATCAGTACTAATAGTGAAGTGTTTCTGAATACTGTAACATTTACATCAGTACTAAAAGTGAAGTGATTCTGAATACAGTAACATTTACATCTGTACTAATAGTGAAGTGATTCTGAATACAGTAACAATTACATTGGTAGTAATAGTGAAGTGATTCTGAATACAGTAACATTTACATCTGTACTAATAGTGAAGTGATTCTGAATACAGTAACAATTACATTGGTAGTAATAGTGAAGTGATTCTGAATACAGTAACATTTACATCTGTTCTAATAGTGAAGTGATTCTGAATACAGTAACAATTACATTGGTAGTAATAGTGAAGTGATTCTGAATACAGTAACATTTACATCTGTACTAATAGTGAAGTGATTCTGAATACAGTAACAATTACATTGGTAGTAATAGTGAAGTGATTCTGAATACAGTAACATTTACATCTGTACTAATAGTGAAGTGATTCTGAATACAGTAACAATTACATTGGTAGTAATAGTGAAGTGATTCTGAATACAGTAACATTTACATCTGTACTAATAGTGAAGTGATTCTGAATACAGTAACAATTACATTGGTAGTAATAGTGAAGTGATTCTGAATACAGTAACATTTACATCTGTACTAATAGTGAAGTGATTCTGAATACAGTAACAATTACATTGGTAGTAATAGTGAAGTGATTCTGAATACAGTAACATTTACATCTGTACTAATAGTGAAGTGATTCTGAATACAGTAACAATTACATTGGTAGTAATAGTGAAGTGATTCTGAATACAGTAACATTTACATCTGTTCTAATAGTGAAGTGAATACAGTAACAATTACATTGGTAGTAATAGTGAAGTGATTCTGAATACAGTAACATTTACATCTGTACTAATAGTGAAGTGATTCTGAATACAGTAACAATTACATTGGTAGTAATAGTGAAGTGATTCTGAATACAGTAACATTTACATCTGTACTAATAGTGAAGTGATTCTGAATACAGTAACAATTACATTGGTAGTAATAGTGAAGTGATTCTTTTACATCTGTACTAATAGTGAAGTGATTCTGAATACAGTAACAATTACATTGGTAGTAATAGTGAAGTGATTCTGAATACAGTAACATTTACATCTGTACTAATAGTGAAGTGATTCTGAATACAGTAACAATTACATTGGTAGTAATAGTGAAGTGATTCTGAATACAGTAACATTTACATCTGTACTAATAGTGAAGTGATTCTGAATATGAAGTGATTCTGAATACAGTAACATTTACATCTGTACTAATAGTGAAGTGATTCTGAATACAGTAACAATTACATTGGTAGTAATAGTGAAGTGATTCTGAATACAGTAACATTTACATCTGTACTAATAGTGAAGTGATTCTGAATACAGTAACAATTACATTGGTATTAATAGTGAAGTGATTCTGAATACAGTAACATTTACATCTGTACTAATAGTGAAGTGATTCTGAATACAGTAACAATTACATTGGTAGTAATAGTGAAGTGATTCTGAATACAGTAACAGTTACATCTGTACTAATAGTGAATTGATTCTGAATACAGTAACAATTACACTGGTAGTAATAGTGAAGTGATTCTGAATACAGTAACATTTACATCTGTACTAATAGTGAAGTGATTCTGAATACAGTAACAATTACATTGGTAGTAATAGTGAAGTGATTCTGAATACAGTAACAATTGCATTGGTAGTAATAGTGAAGTGATTCTGAATACAGTAACATTTACATCTGTACTAATAGTGAAGTGATTCTGAATACAGTAACAATTACATTGGTAGTAATAGTGAAGTGATTCTGAATACAGTAATATTTACATCAGTACTAATAGTGAAGTGATTCCGAATGCAGAAACATTTACATCTGTACTAATAGTGAAGTGATTCTGATTGGTAGTAATAGTGATGTGATTCTTAATACAGTAACATTTATATCAATACTAATAGTGAAGTGATTTTGAATTCAGTAACATTTACATTGGTACCAAGGCCTTTCAGGAGTTTTGATTGTTATTAATTCACTGGAACTAAGGAAGCAAGGTTTAAGTGTGAAAAGTACAGTTTCCTGAGAAAGTGAAATTTTTGATGCAATATTACATGTTGCTATCACATCTGATGGCTACCAAACAAAATATTTAGAGAATAAGCCAGAATAATAATCTTTTAACTGCACTGGGTTCTAATAGCTAGCAATACAGCGATTAAAATTTCTTCTGACCCATTATTATCAGACTGCCTTCTGTCTCAGGTCTTGTGCTTCTCCGCCCTCCTTTTTTTTTAGTATCCATGTTGAGGATCTGTACACACTTTCTAAGCAATTCTTTTTTTTTTTTTTTTTTTTTTATTAATCTGCTTATCCTTTTGCCATGTCATTTTTATTGCATAGTCAGAGATATCCCTTATGTTTATTTTCAATCCCAGTCAGTTAAAAGCCAAAGCAACAATCTAGCGAGATTGCTTACATATGAAAACTAAATAAATATGCAAAACAAGGCACCAAGTCACAGGTAGCAGGACATAAAAGTAAATTGAAATTTCATTTATTTATTTTAATTATTTTATATTTGTTGTCTGGGTTTGTCCGACTGGGCTACAAATGCTCATTTTCAGCACAGGCTCGAGGAGAAAAGCTCCAACAGAAAATAGAAAGTTTACATATTAAATACATATAGAAATACATTCATCAGTACCACAGATTACTGCATTACAGTGCCACACATTACATTCATCAGGGGGATACATTTATAATTACATATTATATACATGATAGTGCAATAATTACATAGCTGAAATATTTTACTAGTTATGTTTGTACAGTGATGTACCAAGAGGAGAAGATAAAGTAGTAAGTTTGTTTATTGAAGGGAAGGAAGAGAGAAGAGAAGTAAAAGGTTATAGGAGAGTGTTTACGGGGGATAATTACATTGGCACGTCCATTTTTCATGAAGGTATTTTTTTGTAGCTGTTTTAAATTGATTAGGATGTTCAAGGGATCTTATATCTAGTGGTAGGCTATTCCAGGCCTTGGAAGGGTTATAAGCTATAGACTAGGTGACCCATTTTGGTCCTTGGTTTGTAGATTTTTAGTAGGCCTTGTTCAGAACTGCCAAGTAATATAGTGGGTAGGTAATGAGAGATTAGAGATGAGATAGTTGGACAAAAAGAGGGTTTGTAGAGAATGGAATGAATAATCAGAAACTGATTATACCGAAGCAGGTTAGGTAATTCTAGCCAATTTAGTTCTTTTAATGAGAGACAGTAATGGGATTTGTAAGAATTTTGGGCAGCAAATCTGGCAATCCTGTTATAAGTTGTTTCTAACTTGTTTAGTAGTCCAGTGTTGAGGCTGGTGAGAATTTAGGAGCTATAAAGTAAAGTGGTTAAGAGGTAGGCATTTGCAAGGGTTAGTTTTGCTGTTTTGGTAAGACATTTTTTGTTTCTGCAGAGGAGACCTAGCTTGAGATGTGTTTTTCAGATACAATTATTGATGTGTAAATCAAAGGTTAGTCTATCATCAATAGTAACACCTAAGAGTTTTGTACTGGTGTCCACATGTATTTCAGTATTATTTTGTGACAGTATGGAGAAGGAAAATTTTATGTGGTTAAGGTTTTTGGGAAGAAAGAGTAGTAATTTGGTTTTCTTTGGATTAAGGATAAGTTGGTTTTCAGATAGCCAGTTTTCTACAGAGTTAAAAGAGGACTGTTTGTCTGATTTTAGTTGAGTTGGTGATTCAGCAATAGTGTTAAGTGTAGAATCATCTGCATATTGTATCAGTGAGGATCCAGGACAAGAAGAGTAGAGAAGGTTGGTAAAGATGTTAAAAAGAAGGGGCCTAAGGATGGAGCCTTGTGGAACACCCGTTTTAACAGGAAGAAGAGGGGAGAAAGCTGAGAGCCATTTGACTGATTGGAGTCTATCAGAGAGATAGCAGTTAGATTTTCTTGCAGAAGGTAGTGTAAGACTTGATTGCATATACATTTTTCCAGAATTTTGGAAAGTGGTGAGAGTATGGCTATGGGTCTAAAATTAGTTATATGTGTAGAGTTTCCTCCTTTGTGTATTGGAAGGGTGTAAAATTGCTTCCAGATGGAAGGGACTGTGGCTTCCGTAAATTAGCGGTTTATTACAATAGAAACTGGGAAAGCAAGAACATCAGCAGCAATCTGAAGGAATGCAAAGGGAATGTTGTCTACAGATGTGGAGCAAGGTTTTAATTTAGATAGTAGAGTTTTAATATAGTTAGTGGAGACAGGTTTGAGGGAGAAGGTAGTGGTAGGGTTACTATTGATGGAAGAGTTTGAGCTATTAGGTCTACTATTGTTGGTGGGATGGTTTGTGTCTTGATTTAGTAATTTGGATATTGAGTCTATAAAGTAGTTGATAAATATGGAGGCAGTTTCCTCACATGTTTTGTTGGGATGAGGGTTAGGGGAGGCGTGCATACCTGGGTGTAGTATTTGATTTACAGAGTGCCAGAACATTTTAGGGATGGATTTAAAGGTAGAAGATGGATTATTGCAGAAGTTTTCTTATCTTTATTTATGTGACTTTTGGCAAGTTTTCTAAGTTCTTTATATTTCTGGAGGTCTGGTTGATGTTTAGTTTAAGTCCAAATTTTCTATGCTCTGTCTTTATTTTTTAGTAGTGCACGTGTGTTTATGGTCAGCCAAGGGGCTATGTTAGAATTTATGCGGACTGTTCTAAGGGGTGCCACCAAATTTAAAATACTAAGGAAAGTGGAGTTAAAAAAGTGGACAGTTTCATCCAAAGGGAGTACTTTTAAGGGATTCCAGTTCACTTTTGATAGTAAAGATTTGAACGTTTCAGGATTAAAGTTTGTTAGTTGTCTGTGTTTGATAAACCTTTGACGTTTAGCTTGATAGGATGTGTATCTGAGTATTTTTATTGGGCAGTGATAACTTAGGGAATTTGGTAGTGTTTCAGGGTTATGGTATTTGGAAGGGTGAGAGACAGGAATCCAGTGAAGGAGAGATGAGGCTGTATGGGAGTTATTGAAATAACTGGGATCAGAGATGAGTTGAGTAAAGCCGTAGAGATTAAGGTGTTGTGAGGAGTTTTGAGAGGAGAGAGATAGCCAGTTAATGTTGACATCTGCAAGAATGATAGTTTCATTTGGGATATGTTGGGAGATATGAGCAAGCATATTTTCCAGTAGGGGGATATTATCACCTGGTGGAATGTAATTTGCTACAATGGTGATAGTGGAATGGCTATTAATATTTAGGTTTACAGATAAAATTTCGGCTGGGGAGAAGGCTTGGGATGTAAAAGTAGAGTTAGAAATGGCAAGGTGGTTAGAGTGTAGGATAACAACGCCTCCACCTTTCCTTTTTGGTCGATCTAGACGGTGTATGCTATAGCCAGAGGGCAAGAGCTCTATGTCTTGGTGTTGGGATTTCAACCAGGTTTCAGTCAGAACAAGGATATCAGGAGTATGGAGGGAGATCCAAGCATGCAGTTCACTTACTTTGTTCAGAATACTCCTAGTGTTTATTGAATAGAAGGAAAGATGTTTGTTTGGGAGATTAACTTTGGGGTTAGGAGGGCTAGCAGTGGAGTGTGTTGGACCAGGGTTGGGATGCATGCCTCCAGCTAAGAGAATGTTTTTGTGGAGGTAGATGAGTCTGAGCATATTAGCAGTGGGGGTGTAGTATTTAATTTTGTGTTTGGTTGGGGTGAGATGGGTGTTAGGTAAGTGTATTTTTGGTAAAGGAGTATTTAATGAGAAGATAGATGGAAAAATGGTGAAGGTCTGGTGATTATTTATATGGCTGCAGCAATTTGGGTTTGTAGGGGAGATATCTTTGGGGTGTAGGTGGGTGTTAAGTGATGTGAGTATAAGAAGGATGAGTAGGAGAGGCAGTGATAGGATGGATGTAGTTAGAAATGCATAGATTTTACTCTTGGAGGAGTACAAATTGTAGGGTGCTTTTAGTTAATAAAATGCACGGGAGTACAGTATTTTTGGTCTATGGATAATAGTGTATACCAGCTAGTACCAGCGAGGGGGGGGGTGAAGTTAGAATATTTTGTTGTATCAGCAAGTGGGTTGAGGTATAGTCTATTATGGAGTGAAAGACAGGAGGGGGAGGGTGTATGTTGTGGGAGGTGCAAAGTAGTTAGCTATAAAGGAAATTATATGGGGGGTGGGTGGGAATGGAAATGTCAATGAACAGAGAAATAAACCCATAATTCAAATGTAGTGATGACAAATTTCCACTTATGGCTCTGCGTTGTTGGATTTTGACTACTTCAGCATGCCAGATGATACCTACGTGGACTGTATGAAGTGGGCTTTTTCAGTAATATCCACAATGTATTGAATTGAGCAGACCACAGTATCCACACCCAGGCACAGTCATACACACTTGCTGACTACATTGTGCAGTTGTATACATTGAAAAGGTACGAAATATACTTGCAGAAGGTAGCCATATGCATTTACTCTACAGTTTTCACATGGTATAGGCACACTGATGATCTTATTTCACTACTTTTGCCTCCTAATGGCATTCATACCTATATCTGTTTATTGGTGAGATTTGTAAACTTGCACTAAACTGTGGTTGTGGCAGCTGAGCTAACTTGCTAATAGTTTTAAGTATCCATAACTTACCTCTACTGCCTTACTGGTTAGTGCACTCATTTCATTTTTCTTCTTTGGGCATTTTGAGCCCAAGTCTAGTGTTTGCTGTAATCTGCTGATTAAATGACTACTTGTACTATGCTGTTGTTCTGACATGTAAACCAGGTTAGTAGTCACTTGTTCAAGTGTCTGTAAGCTGTTGCTTTTGATTTTACTGGCTTTTGCACTCAAATAGCTGACATTATGCCTGTACATTTGTGACTCTGGTGCTTTGACTCATTATTCCTCCTCATGTTTAGGCTTATGGATCATTTTCTGCAGTTTACACTAATCATCTTAAGGCAATGTAAGAACTGCCTAATACTTTACAGCTATTTGCTTCCATTATATTATTACATCTGATTGGTGAGAGTGATTACTAACCTTGGAAGTCAGTCTCCCTTATAACATTAACTGTACCCGGCATGTTGTCAATTCTGATGCCCACCTTACACAACCATGCCCACCTCATGCAACCTTCCCTACTGTGTCCTAAAACAAATGAGCCTTTTTACAGTGAGGTGCTTGAAAAATATATGTTCAATCAACAAAGGCCTTGCAATGAAGACTTGGTATAAAGGACATTCAGCATCACACTGTCAGGCAAACACTCACAGACATTAAAAAAAATAGTTACAGGAGGTGGGAGGTTAACTCCACTGGTAACCTGAAGCACTTAAGGGAAAAAGGCAGAGTCATCACATCTAACAACATCTTATTCATTGGTCAATCCCAATTTAGATAAACTGATTCACCATTAATGAGGCTGAGAAAGGACAATAACTGTTAGTTGGTTCTCAGGAACCACAATTTACAGTCTCACCAGAACCCTAGAGTCCTTTTACTCTATTTACTCTTAAGATCAGGTCATTATGCGCATGAAACTAAATTACTTGTGACACTTCTTTGGATCTGATCAAACCATATTACATGATGTGAAAATAAGGTGGTATTTTTAATTTCTTGCAAGTATTTTATTGGTTTTTGTTAATACATTTTTCAAAAACAGTGTGCTTTTCCACTGAACTTGGATTGTATTATATGAAAAAAGGCAAGATGGAGTTCTCAAAATGTACATCTGAAGTTGGTATGACTCTAGTCTTCCTAACATCACCAAAAATGATGACACAATACAAACAGAACATACCGGACTGATTAGTGGCTTAGCGGTGTCATTCTAATTGGTCTAATACATATCAGCTAGGAAGATATAGGTTCATAGATTAGTACTAAGCTAACTGCCCTTGCGAGCCATTTTAAGCCTAGCCAGTTATCCCTTGTGAGACTCAAACCCTGCACCTTGGGTTTGTAAGGCAAACACCTTAGCCATTAGGCCACCTTCCCTCCCTCCCTTGACAACCCTATCTCCTTTGTTAGGGATGGCCTGTCCCTTTCTCCTCATAGCATACAAATGCTAGCTAGACCTTTTTTCTTATCCCTATAGTACTTTTTAGGCAAGGTCAATCTCCTCACATGACTTTCATAGCCAAACAACATCAAGACTATATACAAGGTAATACTGCTGTATACTAGAAGCCTAATCAGGACACTGCACACCTTACAGGTAATCCTGACTCTTAAAATCATAAACATCTGTGTAATTATTGAAAAGTTGTTTCAAAAACAATAACAGCATACCCACAGTGAAGAGTTTCAATGCCTACCACTCCCAACATTGAAAATGACTGTTATTGAAAGGGTGTGTCTGCATTTCTAAGAAGCCATTCATCCACTATATTCTTAAAGGACGGCAATAAGCTTTTATTTACTCTGAAAAGGAAATGGAGTTAAATTCCATACTACATTATACCAAACTACTCCATGCCTCCATGTTTCCTGTACCTCATGAGACATATCAAAAAATGGCAAAAATCCAACACTATTTTCCCGGGAGAGTTCAACTATCCTTCCACTAACTGGGAAACCTATACTACCACAAAGATATGCATGAATATTTTTTGACTTCATAAATGAGAGCTGCTTATATCAAGAATTTCAAAATATTTGACCTTGTCACCACCAATATAACCCCACATGCTTAACATCTACAGTTACCACATCACTGGTCAAACTGACCAGCTCTAAGCACCACTCATTTTGAGGGTAAAATTTGATTTTTCACAAAACCTTTCTGAATTTAGAGACTATTTTAAGGCAAACCTAATCCAGCTAAATGGTGACCTGATGAAATACAAATACTCTCCTCACTCTGATGGCCCCTTCTTAAATGCTGCCATTTTGCAGATAACTCAATGCATACTTGGGTGGGCATGGAAATTATCAGTCCTCAGAAGACAAATGTAACATCAATTCAGGAATTGACTCCTATGGTGGAACCCTGGTATAAACAATACAATAAAAGCACTCATTGCCAAGAAGAGTAAACCAAATCTTCTGGAGATGTGCTGCAAAAGATCAAACAAATCTGAAGCAAAATCTAATTCTCTAGCAAATGTGGCAATTTTTCTCTTCACACTTGCTTTTAAAGACACAACCACAGCATCTTCTTTAGCCATGTCAAAAACCTTAAATGTAATACCTAGAAGTGCACAAGGTTAATTCACACACACACACACACACACACACACACACACACACACACACACACACACACACACACACACACACACACACACACACACACTCACACTCACACTCACACTCACACTCACACTCACACTCACACTCACAGTGAGGACTTGGCTAAAATTTTAGTAGACAGATTCAATTTAAAAACAATACTCCCCATAATTTTTCCAAGTATATTAGCATACCCACACCGTTACTTCTCTTCAGATCAAGTCTTGAGTGATTGTTACAAGGCACAAAGTACTAAATTTGCGGGTCCTGAAAATGTACCATGGTGTCATGTTATCAGCAATAAACACTGTCTTGTAGGCAGACTACTAAACCTATTAAGTCTCAGCCTCCCTAATGAACCAATACTAGAGGTGAGAACAGCTGTAGTCATCCCACTCTACAAGGGGGGACCAACTACTGACCTCAAAAACAATAGGCCTATAAGCCTCAGTAACTTATCGCTAAAACTATGGTATGCCTCACCATGGAAATTACCAACTAGAACAAAGGAAGTATACATATTGTAGACCCAATCCAGTTTGTATTTGCAAAAGTCAGATCCTGCCGCCTGAGCTTGGAGGACTTCTTTCTGCAAGTTACTGATGCATTAGACACAGGCAAAGCAGTTCACACTGCCTTCCTGGGCCTGATCAAGACCCTTCAAACTATCCTACATTCTGGTATTACCAACTAGCTAATAACAATAAATGTACACTCCTATGTTACCCACTGCATAGTGGGCTTATTACTGACAGAACCCAGTCCCACAGGGATCAGTCGTAGGACCACTTCTCTTTTGTATTTACTTCTCTGATGTCAAGGCAGATATCCACTTCCTGCAGCTAATTAAGTTTGCAGACAACTGCAAACTCAGAGTTGTCAGATTCCCCATCTAACTTCCATATTCTCCAGGAATGAAGAACTAGTGTGCATCAAATGGAGCCTTGATCATGGCCTTAAATTAAATGTCAAGAAATGCAGGACTATATGCTTTGGCTAACCTGAGTGCCCATGTACCTCCCACATAGGTGACACCACTTTGAAAAATTGACACTGTCATTAAAGACCTAGGTACTTCTTTAGACAATTAACTATCCCTCAATCATCATGTATCTATTGTTATTAGGAGGTATTTTATCTAGCCACACTGAACACCACAGTTGTGTAAGGAAGTTACTTCTCTTTTATCTGATCAAGAAGAGGACATAATGCCAACTTCGGTAGGCACTTGTTTAAGCATATGACTTAACCTAAGAGACCAGGGTGTTTCATTATTAAGATGATCATGGGCATGACATCCGTATGCTTCATGGTCTGCTTTAAGCACCCTCTCTTGCTTCTTCAGAGAGGATTCTCTGCCTAGCCTACAGACCCTCAAAGTACCCAGTCCTATTCTATCTCCAGCACATACATAAAAGAAAAAAAAAACAGAAAAAAAAACAACTTTTTGCAGTTTGGGTAGGGACTGGGCTGAGCAGATGATGGTAGAGTCATCTGTGTATTGGATGAGTGTGCCATGTTTGGTGGCAGAGGCTAGATTATTGGTGTAAACAGAGAAAAGTAGGGGTCCAAGGATGGATCCTTGGGGAACCCCTATGGAGACAGGTAGTTGGGGAGATATGTCATTCTGCCATACAACGGATTGTTGGCGGTCAGACAGGTAACTCTGAAACCAGTTGGTGACTGATTGTGAGAAGGATAGGTTATTGAGGACAGAGATAAGTTGTTTGTGTGGGACCATGTCAAATGCTTTAGATAGGTCTAGGAAAGTAGCAGAGGAGAGATAGCCATTGTTTTTATGCTGAAGGATAGTGTTTGTAAAGGAGAGTAAGGCAGTGGTGGTGCTATGGTTTGGTCGGAAACCATGCTGAGTACTGGAAAGGAGGTTGTTAGTAAGGAGGTAGTGTGAGACCTGAGAGTGTATGCATCTCTCTAGTATTTTGGAGAGTGGAGAGAGAATAGCTATGGGGCGGTAATTGGTTAGTTCTGCAGAGGGTTCACCTTTGTGGAGGGGAATTATATGTGAGACTTTCCACAATGTGGGAACGTAACTTTCTGACAGAGATCGGTTAATCAAGATGGATACTGGGTAGGCCAGAACATCAGCTGCAATTTGTAGGTATTCACTTGGGAGGTTGTCTGCTGCTAATTTGGTGGGTTTAAGTTTAGTTAAGAGTTTTTTTATGTTGGAGGTAGGTACAGAAGAAAAAGAGAAGGCAGTGGGGAGATTACTAGTTGAAGGTGTGGGTTGGAGGGGAGGGGGGTTGTGTTGTTTAGCTAGTAGTAGTATGGTTTGGGTGAAGTGTGTGTTGCATGAGGTAGCAATATTTTCTGAGGAGTGAGGGATGTTAGGAGGAGGGGTACTGACTTTACCTGGGTGGAGGATGGAGTTTATGGAGGACCAGAATTGTTTGGGGCTGTGTTGTGAGGAGTCTAGGGCAGACTGGTAGTATTGGAATTTGTCCCCTTTTATTAGCTTTTTGACTCTATTGCATAGTTCTAGGAATTTCTGTCTAGCTGCGCCGGTTTTGGTTTTGCGCCAGTGCTCCCAGGCTTTATCCCTGTTTTTCATTTCTGACTTAGTGGTTTTCTGTAGCCATGGGGAGGGTTGTGGTTTGGTTCTGGAAAATCTTATGGGGGCATGGTAATTAAGGATGTTCAGGAAGGTAGTATTAAAAGACTCAACTGCGTCATCTAGACTGAGGTACTTTAGAGCATGCCAGTTACATTCTTTGAGGGATGAGATGAATGTGAGTGGGTTAAAGTTTATTTTTTTACCTATTTGATGATAGACGACAGGTTTAGCTTGGTACAGGTATTTTTTGAGTAGGAATGTTGGGGAGTGATCACTGAGGCTATCTGATAAGCAGCCTGTTATATATGACTGGGGGTTCTTACTGACTAGTATCCAATCCAGGGTAGAGTGCTTGCTGGAGTTTTTATTTATCCTTGTTGGTGACTGGACTAGTTGGGTGAAGCCATGAAGGTGTACATGATGGGTTGGATTGTTGCCAGAACAGGATTGCAAGTCAATATTGAAATCACCTAAGATGATAGTTTCTTGGGGGAGATGGTGGGTAGACCAGCTGAGGAGGTTTTCTAGTGGAGGGATGTTTTGGCCAGGTGGGAAGTAGCATCCAATTATGTTGATGGTTTTGTTTCGGTTAATTTTGAGGTTGGTATATATTATTTCTTCATTGCCTATTTGTGGAGCTGATGATTTTAAGATCTGGATGTTTAGATGTTGTTTAAATATTATAGCTACACCACCTCCTTTTTTTGTTTAGGTGGTCTACTCTTAGTATGCCGTAACCTGTAGGGAGTATTTGCTCACTGGGAATGTGAGGTTTTAGCCAGGTTTCTGTCAGGACAACTATATCTGGGGAGTATAAGTCTATGGTGGCATGGAGTTCATGGACTTTGTTGGATATACTTCTAATATTTAGGCTTAGTAGAAGGAAGTCACTTGGCTTTCTATTGGCTGTAATATGGGAGAAGTTGTGATTTCTATTCTGATTATGAGGATTGGGGTTGGAGATGGTAGGGCCAGGGTTGGGGTGGATGTCTCCACGTAGGGCTAGTTTTGATATGCATGAGATTATTAGTTTTCTCAGTTTTTGAATATGTTTGTTTATAAGGGCAACTTTATGATTGTTCTCTGTGGGTAATAGGTATGGTGGGAGGGTTACTATGTTAAGTTGTAGGGATGCTTCACATTTGAGTAATATAGTTGGTAGAATATGTGGGGGGTGCATAGGGATGGTTCTTGAGCTGGTGGGAGGGGAGCTGAGTATGGATGAGACATGGGTGGTGGTGTGAGTAGTAGTACAGTGGTAGTGGTTGAGTGGGGGAATGATGGAGCTTTGGTAGGATGTAAGATATGCAAGGAGAGTGCATGCAGTGAGCAAAGGAAAGGTATGCTTGTACATGTCAGTTGAGGAGGTGTGATAGTAGAGGGAATATGGAGGAGGTAGTGTTGGGTTAGCGCTGTGGTTGGATATTGGAAAGATGGGAGTGGTTTGAGTGCAATAAAGGTGGGACCACTGGGGGTGGGAGGGAATAGGGGGCAGGGCGGGGAGCAAAGCGGGTAGAGACCCTGTTAGGTTCTTGTATGAGGGGCTGGAAACAATCACAAAGCAAGACAAGTATGTGTTAAGAACAATCACAATTGACCAAGGACTGCTCTGAAACTGTAAGTCTTGTCTTAATTTCTCAGGTGGAAAACCAGGATAACCTTGTATCAGTAGGCTACTGTGGTATAGTTTAAATAAACAAACACACAGTATTGATCAGTTATAGATACTATTTGCTAACAGAAGGGAATAAGAGAAAGTGGAAGATGTGTGTGGTGGTGGGTGGGAAGCCTTTTCCTCTGTTGAAACATGGTTATCCGGTGCCCAATTAATACTCAACCCAAACAAAACTAAACTACTCATCTTCCAACACACCAAACATACTGAAAACAACTCTCACTTTAACATCACAGCAAAAGACAACACCACTATATACCCAACTGAACACACCACATTGCTAGGAGTGGAAATAGACAATAAACTAAAATTTGACATTCACATATCCATGACCATAAAAAAAGTCCACAAAAAACTAGGAGCATTATACAGAAATAAACAATTTCACCAAAGCAGCAAAGATTTCAATAGCAAATTCCCACCTTATCTCCACCCTACTTTATGCCTCTCCAGTATATACCAACCTAAGGCAATGTGATCTAAACAAGCTAGAAACCTGCTACAACAAAATCACAAAATTCACCACAGGGGCATCCTAACGTAGTCACCACTGTCTCTCACTTGCTGAACTGGGCTGGCTTGAACTCCCTCACCTCCTTCAGTGGTATCAACTCTCACTCGCCCACAAACTAGTAAACCATCCACTAAATGTCCCATCCCTCCAGAATCCACTTCAACCCTATCGCACCACCAGACCACTAAGATCCAGCAACAAAAATCACTTGCAGATCACTAAAGCCAATAACTCTGCTGGTGAAGCAGTATTCTCTTGCGCCATAGACAAATTATGGAACTCACTCCCACCCACAATTACCTCCGTACCATCATGCACCAACTTCAAAACTTTATTAAAAGCGCACCTAAAATCATGCTGGCTATGCCCTTGCAACTCCCACTCTAATATCATCCACCCCATCCAACTACTGCCTTTCTTTCACCTCCACTAACTACCTTGATGATAGCAAGCTCAGATGCTCATAAGCCTAGTACTTATTATACAGCAGGAACTTCTCATTGTTACATTTGTTAATGCCTGTTATGTACTTCACAGATAAAGATTCTAGTTGTCTACTGATGTACTATGTTCTTCATCTGTAAATATGTTGTAAGTAATTTCTATGTTAAATTGTTAATCACTATGTAATCCAGTGTAACTACTGTCTGTTTATTTTACTGTGGAGCTTTTCTCCCCGGGCCTCCGCAGAAAATGGACCCACATCCAGTCGGACACTCCCGGTCAACAAATTTAAATAAATAAATAAATAAATAAATAAAAACATCTGCTCAGAAGAAAAACTTCCACCAAAACATGAATAGGGCCTCCTGGCAAAATAGCCCCCAAAAAAAAAAAAAAGAATTACTCTTGCTTCCAGATATGCAAGGCAAAGTAACTTCCAGGCCCTCTAAATGGAAACTGAATGAATGGATGAGTAATCAAATATACCCAGTCATGGAAAGGGGTCTAACCTAGGTATTGATCATTTAGGTTGATTGGTAATTATGAACTGTGATCTTATCTGAATTATTATTGTTTTTATCCATTTTTGACCATGTAAAAAAATGTACTGGGTGCACTCATCCCTTTTCCTGTGGTCACCAAGGAGCATTGCCTGATTAAGTGACTCAAAGGCACACCATAGGCAAATTTAGGTACAAGGAATAAAACTGTGTACACACAACAAATTAAATAGCTGATTAACAACTCTGAGATTTAGTTCTTTGTGCTGACAGCCTGTCTAAGATGGTTAAAGTATCACATAATCTCACATTAGCAATACTTCCCACCAGCATTACAAATAAGGTTATCATCATCAATACAATCAAATCAGCTTTTTCTCTGGCCTGCAAATTCTACACAAAAAAAAATTGTTCACATTTGAGTACAGCTAAAATGGTGTACGTCTGGAATTTCTGGTATTGGCAGGTTTAGATCAGAAGCATCCTGATGAGTTTAACATAACTGCACAGACGAATAACTTCTAGTCTTCTGCCTTTAAGAAGAAATTATAAGGTAACACTACTCTTATAATAAAAGTTTTAGTCACATTACCATGTTTTGTTGATGGATGGTGTTGGTTTTAACCATGAAGTGGAAATAAATCTTCCCTGAACAGCAACGACAAAAAAAAAAATCATCAATTATGCTTTAAAAAGCCCATGATAGAGTTCCTGTTTCTTGCTTGAAAAAATGATTTGAGGCCTATCTCAAAGACAGCAAAGATGCAAAGCCTAAAAGTAAATGTTTGATAAAAATGGAATACAGTCCCTCATTCAAGAAATTGTTAGTATATCTTAAGATAGCTATCTATTCTATCATTGTTCAGTGTGAACATTTTCCATTTTCAGAAAGGTCTTGCAGAAACCAAGACTGCTGTTTCTGTCTTAATAGAATATTTGAAATTAAGATCTAATGTTAAAACAGAGCTTTAGAATGGCAAGCAAGAAATTAAATGTTTTTTCTGTAGATTAGAAGATTTTGTGCGCCATTTTGGTTATCATAGGAAAAGGAAACGGGTCACCAATCAGCAAGAAACCAATTCCACACAACATCAAGTTTTATTTTATAAAACGTTACGCGCATTTGTCCTTCCAAGTATTAGGACTTCATCAGAACTGATTAAAACAATACCTTCACCTCTTAAAATATAAAAAACAATACCATCACCTCTTAAAATATAAAACTGCCAAATTCATGCAATTTGAATCATCCAATAAAACCATATCACTAATTATTTATCCAAATGCTCTATCTGATAAATAACTCACTTAAAACAGCATGAGCAGCAATAAATAGTACCCACCAACTAATAAAAAGGCAAACATATATGTCAATAGATTAGTCATTCAGAATTTACTGACAGACAATATATAATATATAATTAAAACCACAAAAATATAAAATAACATCTAATCCTAAACCCCAACAAAACTAAGCTGCTCCTCTTCTCCACCACATGCAGGAACCCCATGCCATCCTTCAACATAACCACTAACAATAGCACCCCAGAAGCCCAAACTAAACTACTGAGTGCCATAGTTGATAACCTGAAGTTTGATGCGCATATCAATCAGACTATCAAAATCATTAATAAAAAACTTGGCTCTCTTTACAGAATCAAACCTTTCCTTACCCCACTTGTTAGAACTGCAATTGCCCATTCCCATCTACTATCAATTCTTTTCTATGCCTCACCTCTATTCTCCACCTTAAACAAAACAAATCTTAATAAACTATCATCCTGCTATAACCACATTGCCAGATTTGCTACTGGCATAGCCTACTGGACACACCACTGTCACAAACTAAAATCGCCTATGATGGCTTGAACTGCCTAGCCTACTGCAGTTCAGCCAGATAATAGTGGCACATAAAGTCCTTTACCAACCAGAAAATACATCTGCACTAAAAAATATTATCAGCCCCTACACCAGCACCTGGCCACTGAGATCATCCACTAGACTCCAGGTTCAAACATACAAATCCAACTATTGAGCTGGGGACTCTGTTTGCCAGCTCTGTTAGAAAAACATGGAACAGACTCCCAGCTGACTTGACCCTAGAACCCTCACTAACTCTATTCAAAAACAAACTCAAGAAATACTTCAAAACTTATTGCTTATGTCCTTGCACTAACCCCAACTAGTGACCTCTCTATTACTTAGTTACCTTACGTTCAACTACTTCTAACTTTATTCTACCACACCATTTCACGAAGGGTCAATTGTATAACTGCTGCTCAATGTGTCTTAAACCTGAATGTAATATTATGTATATATAACTTTGAAAATAATGTTATATTTTGTCAAGTGTTTTATAATAAGTTAGTACTATATGTGCTAAATGCTGGTATTGCTTATGACTGTAATCTGCTTGTAACTAGCATTTACTAAATGTTCAATGTGTATTATTATCTTGGAGCTTTTCTCCCCGGGCATCAGCTAAAAATGGACATATATCCAGTCAGCCTATCCCAGTCAAGAAATGTAAAATAAAAAAATAAATAAAATGTAAAACAAATAAATATGTGAAAAACCTTAAAAAATGACCATTTTTACTATATTACCAGATTTCAATCTACAATTTGCTACACTTAATTTAAGGGCACTACTTACTGAAATATCATTTAAACCAATTACCACCCCTGCTTTTAACTTCTGTTGCCATTGTAGTTCCCTATATTCAATTTGGGTTTGCCAAGGACCAATTTGTGCATTCTAAGGAAATTGTATAAGCGTTCACTTTTAACATCCAGATGACACTAACTTTCAGTTTGTAGTTTTGGAACAAAGCATAATTTTCATAATCCTTTCTAATGTGTTTAGCTAATGATCTTTTGGTCTTCATAATATAAAAAGCATCACAAACTTCACAGACCCTAACATATACACCTGTAGATGTAGAATTACAACCCTTTGCTAAATTAATAACCTCTCCACTTATATTTTTCCAGGGGACAGATTATATCTACATGAATAAATATTCCCTTGGGATATGGGAACTGTAAGGTCAGATTCATTTTGTCTCTTCTTTACAGCCTCCAATTCATTTTTAAAATTTTTGCCATTCAAGGACAAACTGTGGATGATCACCTACCATGTTACTTAAAGCATGATCAAATAAAAAAAATACCCCATTATTCTTCATAATATTCTTAATATTTAAATAATCTGGGTAAAATGTCAGCACTAACACCAAATTATGTAGTCTATTATCAGCCTTACAGCTACTGTCATTGATGTTATTTTGTTAGGTGATGAAATGGAAAAAAGTTAAATCTGGTGAGTCTTTCTTTTGCTACTTCTGTTTTAATATTCTGTATCATCATGTCTTCTGGATTTCCTCGATCTAAAAACTTCTTAGTCAGTTTTTCACACTATTTCAAAACTGGATTCCTCAGATACCATTCTAGTCAGTTTCTCACACTATTTCAAAAGTGGATTCCTCAGATACCATTCTAGTCAGTCAGACAAATTGCTCCTTCACCAAACCTTTTATGTCTTTTTTCTAGGAAAAGGGGTGACAACTATTATTGTGCAAATATGAATTGAGTTGGAAAAAGTGGGTTTCTAATAAATATTGGAGGAAAGTTCCACACCCATGTTCTGGATAATAATTACATCCTAGAAATTAATTTCACTTGAGGAAAAATGGTGGGTAAAAAAATCATTAGATCCTTTATATAAGTAAAAAAATTCATAAAGCAACTAAGGACCCCCACCCATAGAATACATATGTCATCAAGGAATCTAGCATATAGATGCCTGTGCCTTACATATTTAGAAATAAAAATATACATAAGCTTCTAGGACAGTATCACTAAATTTGCATAAAATTGGGTTCATATAGCCCCCATAACTGCTCCTTTATTTTGCCTGAACAATCCCACTTTAAAAATATAGTTACAGTTTAATAAAATTTTCACAAAATCTGTCATTAAGCATACTTCCTTACTGTTCAGAAATTCAAAAGAAGAAAATATCTAGGAAATATTCTAACCCTTCATTATGAGGAATGGAGGTTAATAAATTAACATCTATGGTCACAAATATTTGACCACTTTAAAGGTAATTTTTTAATTTTCTCAAAAAAATCCTCAGGAATCTTTAATCAAATGTGGGTGCTTCTTCATACAAGGTTTAAGTTTCCCAGAAATATAAGTTGCCATGGGATAAGTTTTTGAGCCTTGGACTGTTACAATTGGCCTTAAAGGGGTGGTCTTTCAAATGTTTGTAAATGTATAAGTATTCCAATGATTGTCTGTGTAAAAGATCTATCCCATGATAAAAACTGCAATTGAAATAACTGAAATGAATGCGTAAGATAAGGCTCAGAGTTTGATTGTACTATACACAGGATATTGTAGGCTATTGACTGGTGATTTTTTTTCTCATTTCATTACGAAAGAGCAGTTAAATAGCTTCATTTTCTATTTTCATTCTGCTTTTAAAGACACATATCTCATTTAATGCTTCATGTACTAGAGTAAATTCTTCCCATTAATACCATGGAAAGTGATTTGGACATATTAAACAGATGTCTATAATTTCTGTAAATCATGGTAGAAGTCTGACCCTATATCTAAACTCTGTGGGTGGTATGCCGAGTCCAGCAGTTTACACTTATGTAATCGTATAAATAAAAAAGTACTACTATGCTCAAATGTAAAGGTGAATGTAGCACATTTAAAATGAATAAGGAAAAAGTGAAGGCATTTTGAACTTGCATCAAAAAGTAAAGTACCATGGGGCAGAGCCTAGATGGCCAACTGAGCAGTGAATTTTGAGAGCTCCATAAACTAGTATAATAATAGGAACATGTTATTATTTTCAAGTTTAAAACATCAGAAATCTATAGATAAACTACTAAACTACATAAATATCAATTTTGGTGGAGATATACAACAATTTTCCTGTCAAGTAACTTGGAAATATATTGAGTCACTGAATATGAACAACTCAAGGAATTCTCATCCAAATGCTGCTTTGAAAAAAGAACTGCAATTGATGACATCTACCTTAGAGGAACTATCTTTGAAGATTGATGGCTTTAAAAATGACTTGGAGAACCTCAAATTAAATTCTCAAAAACAGACTGAAAGTGTTACAGCAACACCATACAAAAATAACAAATATAGAAACTTCTCTAAATGACATTGAAGGGAGACTCAAAGAGGAAGAAGCCCAAAAAGAACTTCTGCTTTAACAGAATACATGGCTGCTTAACAAAATAGATGACTTATAAAACAGGGAAAGGAGAAACAACATAAGGATCTTCGGTCTGCTTGAAAACACTGAAGGAGAAGACATTATTTCATTCTTAACAACCTGGATTCCTGAATTTTTAGACTTGAAAAAGGGACTTTCATTTGGAATTGAAAGGACACATAGAGCACTGAAAAAAACTGCTTCTAACTCAACAAATACTCCACCTAGATCCATAGTTATAAAATTTATTTCATTTCTGGACAAGGAACTAATATTAAAATTGGCTTGGAGAAAATCTCCCTTAAAGTACAATCAAAGCCTGATAAGGTTTGACAATGATTATTCTTGAAGAATACTAGAACAAAGGAAAAGTCTGGCCAATAATAAAACTGTTGAAACAAAACAACCTTAAAGCACAGCTAGCCTTTCCAGACAAGATAAAAAATATTTTGCCAATGAGATGAGAACCTTTAATGACTTAGAAGAATGTACTATATTCATCAAAAACAACAACATAGTGTCTATCCCAGAAGAAATGGAATGGATGTCCCCTAATCTTAAAAGAATAAAAGAAGCAAATCTTTAGACTGATGCTAGAAAGAAGAAACAAAAAACTGATTCCAAGATAGCTGTCCCAAAAAATAACTCTTACAACTACACCTCTTGAAGAATCAACTAGTATAGTACATCGTGTCATCTGTTTTTATTTAAAAAAAAAGAAAGGAGGGTTTCTTAAACAACTGAGAAACAGTAATGATTTATTCAGAATGTTTAGAGAGTCCAATATTTTTTCACAAACAAAGGTAGGTCAAGGTGTGTTACTATTTACATCATATATAAGCCAAACAAGGCAACATATAATACAAACATAGACGTTTTGATTCCCCTACTTGAACTCAATGAATACTTAACTTGTTAATTTTTCATTGATATTACTTATAATAATTTAAGTAATTAATTAACTAATTCAACAAGGTACCATTCATCAGAGTTCAGATTCAAATGTAACAAATTAACATCATAAATAATAGCAGTAACAGTGCAGTGTTTTGAAAAAAAAATGCTGTCATGGAGACTAATGCCTTCTTTATGTCATATCTATCCCGGTTAAATAATAGTAGCAAGTTCTTAATATAAACGTCATCAGTATTCTGTCTAAACATAGTTAATATCAATTATGGCAGGTATCATAGCTTCGAGTGCTGTTTGATCAATCCTGATATGGTGTGGGTGGATGCAGCCGTATCTGGCAGCTAGTACAAATCTCATTATTATTCTGTCTAAACATAGTTAATATAAATTATGGCAGGTATCATAGCTTTGAGTGCTGTTTGATTAAGCCTGACATGGTGTGTTGGTTGCAGCTGTGTCTGGCAGCTGTTGTATATTGCTGTTTTTGTCTCTGGGAGAGCTGTGGGTTGCGGCTTGAGATCGAGGTTTACTGATGCTTGTGTATTAGGAAGAGACAGTTGGTGTTTTAGGGGAAGGGGGTGGATAGAGCTGTGATTTGGGATATTTTGGCAAGGAATAGTTTGTTTATACATCTGCAGAGTGAGAGGTGGGAAGGCTGGAAGAATGTGTTATTTCTTGTTGTGGCGGCTTGTTGGGAGGTTTTTTTCTTTTAATCTGTTTGCTCTCTGTTCTTTTCCTGGCAGCTGCCTAGCTGAAAGGGAGGGAATTTAGGATTGAAGTTGCAGTGAAGTGAAGCTTTGCTTCAAGTGCATCGCGAGCCTCTGGTGCGTGAAAGCGCTTGTTTTTCTTCATTAAATTGTGAGTTTTATCTTCATGGTGGTTCCTTGCAGTTTATGTTTTTCTCAGTTACATGCTTTGGCGCTTGTGGGGGAAGGAACCTTTGAATGGTCGGCTTTTGTTTGCTGCTAATACTACTGTTGTTTCTTTGCTTGGCTGACCGTTACGTGATGGATGTGCCTAACATTGAACTCGACTACAATCCAACAGGTACAGGTGGTACCGATAGCTGGAATTGTTTATTTCATCAATGGGAAAACCCGCTACTCAACCTGGACATTAAATGTGATACTCCTAAAATGGTAACTAATAGTATTGAGAATTTACATGATTTTTATGGGTCTCTAAGGAGCTTAGAGAATGACTTATACCAGTTCCATATACTCATATGGCAAAGAAGGCATTTAGAAGCCTGTCTTCACTTCAAGGTGATTCCGCGTGGCATGCGGGTCTTGTGCATGCCCAGCTATGGGGACAGCCATCCGGAATTGTTACGTAGATGGCAACAGTTGAACATCGATTTCGGTAACAAATATATCCATCTTTTAATAGATTATTTTTCCCCCGTAGAGACAGACTTGATAACTAAAGTTGAAGAGCAATACAAGTGCCTTACCTTGAGCTATAAAACTGACTTTTGTATTTCTAAGATTAACAATATGTGTAGACAACTCACACTTTATAGTAATAGGCTTGAGCAGATCAAGCTTAGGAAACTGAGACATGACTGTTCAGATTTTCAGATGGGCCGTATTTTTATATGGCTGAGGGTTAACTATAAAAATGAAACGGAACTTACTAACTCTTCGGCCACATTACAGTCGACAGCTACTGACCCAGCTGTGCCTACTGAACTCTCAACTGTTTGCTCAATGAATGATGAGCGTTTGGATGATACACCAACTGGAGAAGTCACTCTTTCCAATGCTTCTATTCCATGCAACCAACAATGTTTTATTAACAGTGAAAACTTGGGAGCTAGACCTAAGGCTAATATTGCAATGAATTCTTATATGGCTCCTGTGTCTTTAAACTTCCCCCTCCCATACAAGAGCAGAGCGCAAGCGCGCTCAACCAGTCGGGGAAGAGTGAAGAGGAAGATATCGGGGGAAGCTCCAGAGTTGAGGAGGAAAACAAGAAACTGAACTGTTTGTTTTTTAATTTAACATCTAGAATTTTTTCTACTGATGAACAGTTCATCCTGAATAAAGGTCTATCGTTTATCTCCTGTAGGGGAAGCACGCTTTCTGATACTCTGATAGCTTTACGCCTTTTTACGAGAAAAATATCACTAAAGGTATTGTTTAAAGATACTATTACAAACAATACTAGTTCGGACTACGGTTCACAGGCATGTAAGAGAAAAAGTTATTTTGTACCACCAATGCCTAACATTGTTGAATGCTTTATGCGTTCTTGTGAGAATATTTATTCTTATTTTAAAGAAAAGAAACATAAAGGTATATATGTGAATCTGAATCATGTGCAGAAATGCTGTTTAGATGGCTTGTCTAATGATAAAGAAATTGTGTTTAAACCGGCAGACAAAGATGGAGGGGTTGTTGCCATGGATACTTGCTTTTATTTAGAACTAATGCAGAAGATGCTCAATAATGATATGGCTTATAAATTATTAGACAGATCAAAAGTAGAATCTATTATAAGCTATGTGCATGATACTATATATGACATGCTCATGACTAGATGCATAGATAAATCTTTGTATGATTTTCTAATAATAGATTCCCCATTGATCCCTATAATCAAAGGGCTTCCTAAAATGCATAAAGGGGAGGATCCACCCCCTCTACGCCCTATAGTGTCTGGTGGACATTGGGTAACAGAGAATGCCTCATTATATATACAATCTAAACTAGGCACACTGGTTAACACAATTCCTACTATTTTGAAAAATACCTATGACCTTTTACGTGATCTTGAACATGATACAATAAGGAATAATATATGTAAAGATACATTAATGGTAACGCTGGATATTAAAAATCTATTTACCAGCATTCCTAATGATTATGGCCTCGATGCCATAAGAACTTGCCTTGTTGAATATGGGACCATGGATAATAATGAACAAATGACAATTTGTTGTCTACTTGATCTAGTCTTAAATAATAACATCTTTTTATTTGAAAACCAAGTCTATGCTCAAACATGGGGAGTGGCCATGGACACTCCCTGTGCTAATGCATATGCAAACTTGGCAGTTTATCAGTGGGAGAAGGATTTCATCTTCAATAGCGTAAGGTTTAAGAACATCATTTTGTATAGACGATTTGTTGACGACATTCTGTTATTTTGGAATGGTGGCCCAGATTCTTTACATGAATTTATACTTTACATGGAATCCACTACTTCGTTCCTAAGTTTCACTTATGAATTTTCAACTCTAAGAGTGAATTTTTTAGACATTACCATCATGAAGGAGATCGATAACAGCATAGCTACCACATTATATAGGAAATCATGCTGGAAAAACAGCATTCTGCACTTTGATAGCTTACACCCACGATACATCTTTCGTAATATCGTAAAAGGCCAAATGATCAGAATACTCAGGCTCTGTAGTAATGAACAGGATGCCCTGAGGTTGATAGAATATCAGAAGGAATGCTTTATTGATAGGGGATACCCATTAAATATGATTAATAAAATTGTTGAGACATTATTCGAAACTTCCATACATAAGAAGAGAGGAGGTTATACCCATCATTTAGGAAGGAATGAAAAATATTTAGCCTTTGGAGTTAAATATACTAATGATGTGGAACACATTATAAAGATTATTAAAAGTAATTGGAAAATTTTGCTTCTGGACCCCTTGCTACTGCAAATAGTTGGGAAAGAGCCTACTTTTAGGTTTAGTAATTGTCTAAACCTTAAGAGGTTATTATGTAAGGAAAGGATGGATATTCAATTTGTTGATATTAGAACTAAATATAAAATGGGTACCTACCCCTGCAAAAAATGCTCTATATGTAAATATATATCTACATCACAAGGTTTTGAAATTCCAGGTATAAGTATGGCTTTTAAACCAACATTTTATGCCACCTGTAACACCTGCAATGTTATATATTTGGCCACATGTAACATGTGTGATGCTTACTACGTAGGGATGACCTCACGTAGGTTAAGAGATCGTATATATAACCACACTTACGACATTAGGAAAAATAATCTCACCAATGCCTTGGCCAAGCACTGTTATAATTGTCCTCAACATGGTTTTAGCTTTAGAGTAGTTCAGGTAGTGAACCATAATAGAAGAGAAGGAGACCATCTAGGTACACTTGAACTATGTGAATTAAGATGGATTCTAAACTTAAAAGCTCACATAGAACCAGGACTTAACTCCACCCTTAGTATTCGACCGGTGCTTTTAGGGTCTGTATGATGTTAATTACATCGAATTGTTAAATAGTCTTGAACATATTGTATATTATATTTTTATTCAGATGCCAGGTTGATACACATCCACTTTGATAATTTTAATTTCATTAGCAATCAAATGTTTGCATATGCCTTAGTTAGGTTGCTTCATACATTAGTCATATGACATACGTTTTGATTGCATAATGCGCAGTTTAGTATGTATACACTAGTAACATAAATAAGTTTGATTATGTACTTGGTTAACATTAACAGATGTATATACATATACATAGCATAGTATTTTCATGTTTTCATGCTTACAAGGTAGATATTATATATACATTTAAGATAGCATGATATTATATTGCTCCAGCAATTAGGTTTAAATAAACGGAATTACTTTTACATTTTAAAGAGGGATTATGGATATTTGATATATACTCGTTTAGATGATTTCTCTTCTTTTATGTTTGTATGTTTTCAAATTTGATATTATGTGTTTACTTTGGGATAGCGGTGACATCATGTTATCCTAAGCGAACAGATTTTAAATAAAGTGAAACTATGTTAATGTTCTTATTTAAACAAGCGTCATTTAAGATATCTGAGTTAAGCCTTAAGGCAGTTTATGCATATATACTTTTAGCATTAATGTTTGATATGGGTAAACATTTATCCAAAATGAATGTCCTTAATTAGGCTATCGCCCTTAAGGTTTTGCTGTTTTGGTGAATGTGACATGTTGATTCTTTAGTCAACTATGATAGATTAGTGAATTTTCCCTTTACATAAAATATATATTTATTAAATGTGTATGCATAAGGCTTGAATGCTTGCTCATAGGATGTCATTGCCTTTTTAAGAAAAGCTGTACTAATTTTAATTATTGGCATTAATTGATTTATTTAATTGAATAAGTGATGATTGTTTTTGTATATAAGGGATGGTTTTTACTGTTTGAATGTAACCTGATGAAGCGCACCTGAGTGTGCGTGAAAGCGCTTGTTTTTCTTCATTAAATTGTGAGTTTTATCTTCATGGTGGTTCCTTGCAGTTTATGTTTTTCTCAACAACCTGGATTCCTGAATTTTTAGACTTGAAAAAGGGACTTTCATTTGGAATTGAAAGGACACACAGAGCACTGAAAAAACCTGCTTCTAACTCAACAAATACTCCACTTAGATCCATAGTTATAAAATTTCTTTCATTTCTGGACAAGGAACTAATATTAAAATCGGCTTGGAGAAAATCTCCCTTAAAGTACAATCAAAGCCTGATAAGGTTTGACAATGATTATTCTTGAAGAATACTAGAACAAAGGAAAAGTCTGGCCAATAATAAAACTGTTTAAACAAAACAACCTTAAAGCACAGCTAGCCTTTCCAGACAAGATAAAAAATATTTTGCCAATGAGATGAGAACCTTTAATGACTTAGAAGAATGTACTATATTCATCAAAAACAACAACATAGTGTCTATCCCAGAAGAAATGGAATGGATGTCCCCTAATCTTAAAAGAATAAAAGAAGCAAATCTTTAGACTGATGCTAGAAAGAAGAAACAAAAAACTGATTCCAAGATAGCTGTCCCAAAAAATAACTCTTACAACTACACCTCTTGAAGAATCAACTAGTATAGTACATCGTGTCATCTGTTTTTATTTAAAAAAAAAGAAAGGAGGGTTTCTTAAACAACTGAGAAACAGTAATGATTTATTCAGAATGTTTAGAGAGTCCAATATTTTTTCACAAACAAAGGTAGGTCAAGGTGTGTTACTATTTACATTATATATAAGCCAAACAAGGCAACATATAATTCAAACATAGACGTTTTGATTCCCCTACTTGAACTCAATGAATACTTAACTTGTTAATTTTTCATTGATATTACTTATAATAATTTAAGTAATTAATTAACTAATTCAACAATGTACCATTCATCAGAGTTCAGATTCAAATGTAACAAATTAACATCATAAATAATAGCAGTAACAGTACAGTGTTTTGAAAAAAAAAATGCTGTCATGGAGACTAATGCCTTCTTTATGTCATATCTATCCCGGTTAAATAATAGTAGCAAGCTCTTAATATAAACATCATCAGTATTCTGTCTAAACATAGTTAATATCAATTATGGCAGGTATCATAGCTTCGAGTGCTGTTTGATCAATCCTGATATGGTGTGGGTGGATGCAGCCGTATCTGGCAGCTAGTACAAATCTCATTATTATTCTGTCTAAACATAGTTAATATAAATTATGGCAGGTATCATAGCTTTGAGTGCTGTTTGATTAAGCCTGACATGGTGTGTTGGTTGCAGCTGTGTCTGGCAGCTGTTGTATATTGCTGTTTTTGTCTCTGGGAAAGCTGTGGGTTGCGGCTTAAGATCGAGGTTTACTGATGCTTGTGTATTAGGAAGAGACAGTTGGTGTTTTAGGGGAAGGGGGTGGATAGAGCTGTGATTTGGGATATTTTGGCAAGGAAGAGTTTGTTTATACATCTGCAGAGTGAGAGGTGGGAAGGCTGGAAGAATGTGTTATTTCTTGTTGTGGCGGCTTGTTGGGAGGTTTTTTTCTTTTAATCTGTTTGCTCTCTGTTCTTTTCCTGGCAGCTGCCTAGCTGAAAGGGAGGGAATTTAGGATTGAAGTTGCAGTGAAGTGAAGCTTTGCTTCAAGTGCATCGCGAGCCTCTGGTATGCAGTACACAGACACACTAACAGAAATAGACACTCCCAGGTTGTTATGGTAACGGAGACAGAGTGATGATGATGCTTAATGGCTCTGAGGAGCCTCCGAGATGATTCTCAGCAATTATGTTTTTGGTTTAAAAAAAATAATATATATATATATATATATATATATATATATATATATATATATATTATAAAAGGGCTGTTTTGATGGCCTCACAACACTTTGTTTAGCTCATTAAGTTGATTCTTGATAAAATAAATGAATAAATAAATAAAAAAATAACAAGCACAATTTTATATTTAAAATATATTTTGTTCCAACTACATTAAGTACTTACATATGAGTGGAAGTCTGAGTTATTGTGAAACACTAAGAGCACTTGTTCTTGTGCAGTACCCTTTGTAGTGGTCTGGGAGGTGAGCTTGCTCTGACATGTTGGGCATATGGGGATAGCTGATTTTAGGGGTATTTGGGATATGTAGTTGTCATATAAGATGAAGCAGTCTGCTGAATTTAGATATTAAAGGCAGGATTTAATAACATAAGCTTGTGTATAATAACACTACTGTCTTAACTTGTCATAAATGATGTACATTACATTGAACATCAAGGGGAAGCATGATGATTTTCTTATATAAGTAAATATGTATAACAAGTCATATAATTGCTTTAACTTGAATTGTAGTTTTTGTAACCCATCTGGACCATATATAATACCTAAGCATTTACCAAGATAACTAATGTTTTATATATGACATCAAACTGATAAAGTTGTTCAAGGGAAACAGTAGAGCTGAGCTAGGAATGTGACAGAATGTAAAAATCATATTTTGAACAAACAGTATTAAATTGACAATAATCACTCAATTTAACCTTTGCTGTTTATACAAAATAGAATGTTGCCCTTTAAATCTAAAAACTTTCAGTATATGCCATAAAATGACAATTTATGAATATGAAAAGGGAACTTGAAATCATTAATCACAATAAGTGAATTTGTTGTTTTTTACCTATAATTTCACTCATTTTATAATAAGAAATGACAGATATGAAAATCCTTATGTGTAGGAAATGGGGGGAAGAGGGATACATTGATAATTAAAATGCACTAACTTTCATCAGTGTTCACATAAAACAAACTTGATGCTTTAAGTAAGTTAGCAACAAAGTGATTATTTAAATGCTGGCAAACAATGAAATATAACTTCTGATATGTCCAGTAAAATACATTGTATTATAAACATTAGGTATAAATAGTATTACCAACTATTTATATTAAGTAATAAGTTTTGATAGACATTATCAATAAGGGTGAATATGTTAAATAACTGTGTGCTATAATCTTTTACTGAGGTTTTATATATGATGCATCCTACTTTACTATGATTGCTTGTCATCTATCTTTCATATAAATATTAATTGCTTATACAATAAGTAGACATAGTAATATTGTAGATTAGACAGAAGTCTAATACAATATAAATATCTGTTCAAAATAATATAAATATTGCTTATTCCTATTACAAACATTCTCCATATGATAAATTCAATTTATGGAGATCAGATGTTCTGGATTGTCAAGGTGTGAGTGATAATCTGGCGGACTTAGGTTTATCCAACAGATTAGGAATAATTGTCATTCCATGGCTTGTACAGATCTTAGTTTTGTTAATATTTATTAATTTAAATTTGTTATTTCACCAAAACATTTTTAGTATGCCTGACTAAAATATTACTTTATTGGTAAACAGTCAAAGTATAAAACCAATAATTTCCTTTAAAAGATCAAACATATACTATATAGTTATCAGAGGAAAATGTTTAATAGTCACAATAAAAAAAAATACATAGTCTTAATAACCTAAGATGGATTTAACTTTATTATCTTTAAATGCCAATGGCCTAAACAATCCTAGCAAGAGGTCAAATCTACTGAAATATTTAAAACTGAACGAAGCACAAATTGTCTTCCTTCAAGAAACTCAGTTCAAAATAAATGACAATTACAAATTAAATCCTAAGGAATATATGCTATTGGCACAATCCACTTATAAGACAAAGACACAAGGGATAACAATTTTATGGAAAACAAATGTGATTAACCCAGAACTCATTTACAAGTATGAAGATAAAGAAGGCTTTTTGGCACCAGTAATAGTTAAATATAATAACAGAATATGGATGATTGCCAATCTATCCTGGTTCCCAGGCATTGGAACAGGAACTGTTAAAAACACTTGGATTTCATTTCTAATAATTATAAAGGCAACTTAATTTAAGGAAAAGATTTTAACTGTATATTTGCTATTTCTGAAACTACAAATAAAAGACCACTGCATACATCTGCTGTATAAAAAGCTTGAAGCAGGTGGGTAGAATCATTTCATCTTGAAGATACTTTCAGATTTAAAGATGATAAATCTTTGATGTTTTCCCATCAAGATCACAGATTTAGTACCCAAATTAGACTAGATAAAATATTTGCTGTAAAGATCATCTCTTGGCAGGTTTGTCAGTTTTGGCAGATGGAGACTTGGACTTACTGGAGGTGCTCTGACCTTCTAAGGTTTCAGAAAAAGGAGCCTTTAGAAGTCCTCTTACAATCAATTTGTTTTAGCTCTAGGGTTTTACTAGAGAGGAAAAAGAATGGCAGAAAGTACACTACTCTTGCAGATGGATGGCTCCGTGACAGTATACGCATATACTATTGTCCATCAGTTACAGACATTTTCCGGGAGCACTTCTGGCACTTCTTAAAGCCAGATGGCTTTGATATGTGTGTGTTCACTATGTGATAATGCCTAAGGATCAAATTACTTTTTACATTAACTGCAAACTAATACCAGACTGAAAATATACTAGTTCAAACAACCCTCTAAGAGGATATGTAAATATGTATATATATGTATATAAATGCACACCACACACTAATATACAAAATCTAAGGATTTCAGAAAAAAAGCATAATACACCTTAATGATTTGCAAAGGAAAGAACAAAAGTGAGTTTGATGCACTTCTAACTTAAACAGTGCGTCCACTGAAAAGTTTAACGAAACCCTTAAACATGGGTTAGGATGTTCAGGCTGGATAGGAGTAGAAAGGCCTGATGAGAACAGCAACAGCTAACCACAAACACAACAATGGTTAAATATGTGAAAACAACATGCACACTGATAGAGAAATAACTCACTAAGGAAGCTATGTAACTAACTAACTATATAAGCCAAAAAACTTGAAGACAATTTTTTTTAAAACGTTCACCACGGCCAAGATGAAGAGCCTCTGATCTGTTTAGCGGTAAACAAAATCTGTCCTTTAAAGAAAGAAATACTGCGTTTATATAGTGATATATGTCTCTGTCTTGATTCCAGTAACTTACTGAATTCACTCTTGCTTCAGATAATTCTGTCTGATTTACTATTTATTATTTTGCTATATATATTTAAACAGAATTACTATATACCAATTTATTCAAGTTCACTGGGGGACTCAGTCTATCCAGCTGCCACTCCTGCTATATTCTGCTATAGGAGACCACTAGCCTCAGTTGTATAGATGCTCTAACTATAACATGGCTGCTATCCGTTGCAGCGAGTACCTCAGGCAAATGTGCCACCCCATTAAAGGAAAACATAGTCCTGGCTTAGTCCTGAGGCAGCACTGAGAAATACACATGTGCTAAGAGTGCATAAAGGAACTACTGCGGTATCATCAAGGCAGAAGCTGTGAGATCCCAATGTCCATAATCTGTTTCTGGAAGGGTCCCATAGCAAGTATAGTGAGATTTATACATACCTTAGTGTACATAGGGTAGGAAGTCCATGAATTCCTCCAGTACCCACTAAAACTCTGTCCACTCTGACCCTGTAAAGTAACTCCTAATTATCAAAGTTATAATGCATTATTCTCTCCCTATATCTCTTCTTAGCAAGCAGTTTTTAGCTTGGCCAAGGCAAGCAATTCACACCTAGAAATCAGAAGGCTAGCAGCAAACAACATTTTTGCAGACGGCAGACTCCTGTTTATATGACATACCTGCAGACAGTGCAGAAAAGCAGGGAAATTTTACTATGAATTGAAAACAGGTGATACCATGTTACATTAGCAAAGGCTGTTTCATCATTTCACAACATAGCTCAATGTGCTTAAACTTATTCATAGCCACTGCGCATTAGCACAAGTGACCTCTATGAATTGTGGCTGAGTTGTGCTCAATCGAGGACTGTGCAGACAGCCATAACGCATCTGCATGACAAATATGCATGACAACTATGAATACCACCCTGTAAGTGATGGAGCTATTCACCTTTAAGTTACTTGTTAGTTATCTTATTCATCCTATATGGTTTGGCTTAATTACAAAGTAGATAATCATTGCATAGAAGCAGCTGTACCCACCAGGATAATGTACAGAACTAACTCAAAAAACACGCCACCCTGATGGAATCATAATATCAATAGGCTGTATAACAGAAGGAAGAAAATCATGGCAAAAATTAGGAGGTGTAGCACCAGCTGGATAAAAGCACCCTGATCAAACTAAACAAACATCTCAGAGGACAAATAAGGTCTACCAAAGCTAAATTTGAGGTGCATTTGGCCTCCCAGGTGAAGGACAATCATAAGGCATTTGTTAACTATGTCTACTACCTCAAAGGCAATGCACAATTGTGTGCAGAGCTCATTGTAAATGGAGCCACCTATACTGAGCCAGAAGATATAGCAAAGCTACTGGCTGATAAATTCAGCTCCAACTGTACCCCTCTATCCTTTTCAACTTTACCTCAGGAAATACCATCAAATATAACTCCTCCTGCTATCACTAGGGAACAGGTCCTTTATGGTCTGTCTAAGGTCATGAACTCTGAATCAATGGGTCCAGACAATATCCCAGGATGCCATCTAAATAGCATAAAACATGACCTATCAGGGCCTCTGGAATTGCTATTTAACTATAGTCTCCAAACAAGCTCCGTGCCTCATGCACTGAGAACATCAACAGTCATCCCTCTGCCCAAAGGCAGGCCATCTACAAACCCTGGAAACTACAGACCCATAAGTCTCACTAGTCTTATATATAAAGCCATGGAAAGAATTCTCATGAAAATGGTTAGTAGTGATATAGTAAACCTCCAGACACTGGACCCAACCCAGTTTGGTTTCATCAAGGGCAGATCATGCCTACTAAACCTGGTAGATTTCTTTAAGAAGGTCACCAAAACAATGCATGAGGGCAAAATGTTTCACACTGTCTACCTTTATCTGGCCAAGGCATTTGACATAATACCCGATTTGGGCATTGTTGACAAACTCAAGAGGTTAGGTACAAACTTGTATGTCACCTGGTGGATAGCCAACTGGCTCACGGACAGGACTCAGGAAGGTAGAATTGGGAAGTCCACTTCTTCAAAGAGGCAGGTCACAAACAGAGTCCATGGATTGCTCCTTTTTGGCATTTTCTTCTCTGAAGTCATGGCCAATATTAGTGTTCTCTGACTAAATTTGTAGATGATTGCAATTAGGAGCTGGCATTGAATCTCATTCTGACACAAATGTTCTCCAGGAAGGGCAGACACAGACAAACAACTGATGTCAGAGCCATGGACTAAAACTAAATGCCAAGAAATGCATAATTGTATCCTTCAGGAAGTCGCCTACCCCTGGTAACACATCCCTTAGATTTGACCCAGTATTTGGGGACCTAGGGACATACATAGATAGTAATCTAGTCTTTGACCATCATGTGTCTACAGTAGTGAGGAAATCGTTCTATGTTGTACAACTTATAAACAAAGGTATGGCATTTAAATCCAAGGAAGTCATTGTTCCACTGTATTCAGCATTCATAAGACTATCATTGACCTATCATACAATGCCCCCTTTGGTATGTACCTAACTAGGCATATCTAACAATTGTAATATCCACAGAGGTTCCTCACTAAAAGAATACAGGATGTGAGTAACATGTACTGTGCAGACTGCCTCAAGGCTCCATCCCTGTATTTTGTCTCCTACAAGTGTTTGATGGGAGAAAAAAGACCACAGTGAAGAACTTCTCAAAAGCCGACTTCACACTTCTAAAGACTAGTGTGGTCTCTTTCAAGGCCCCCGAGCCTGTGGAAACCATTACTCAAGCCGCTGAATCACTTACAAATGCCTTCTACCAGCACCTACAGGACTGCATGGATCAGGCAATCCCAAACAAAACAAAGACTCTTTGTACCAAAGGCAAGCGTCCAGTCTGGTGGACCCCAGCCATAAACAAGCTCTACAACAAAAGGAGGAAGCTACTACAAGATAGAGCAAAATCCTTAAAAGGGAAGACACCTTTGATCATTATAAGTAAAAAACTAAGATCTCTCATAAAATCATCCAAGGCAAATTTTGAGAGAAAAGTCGCTAAGGACTCAAAAGACAATCATAAGGCCTTTTTCAGCTATGTTAGTAACCTGGGAGGAAACTCCCAGATATGCTCAGAATTAGTTCAAAATGATGTAAAAATCACTGAACCTACAGACATTGCCAACATACTGGCTGACAGGTTCAGTGCAAACTTCTCCCCCCCCCAAAAGGAGAGATATCTATACCAGAGGATTGTAGCCCCCCAAACATCTCAAACGCTCAGGTGAGAACTGCTCTCTCCAAGGCGAAAAACACAGCATCCATGGGACCAGATGGTGTCCCCGGTTGTGTGCTCCACAAACTCAATGAGGAATTAAACCCACAGTTAGGGCAGCTGTTTAACCTTAGCCTCACCTCAGGATACGTACCCAAGGAGTGGCGTACGGCAACTGTGGTCCCACTTCACAAAGGCGGTGTCTCCACCGACCCTGGAAATTACCGTCCCATCAGCTTGACAAGCCTGATCTGCAAAGCTATGGAGAGGATCATAATGGAACTCATAAATAAAGACATAGGTGACTTGCAGACATTGGATCCAACCCAGTTTGGCTTTGTCAAAGGCAGGTCATGCCTTTTAAACTTGGTTGACTTTTTCGAAACAGTCACCAAGGCCATTGATGACATAGGTGACTTGCAGACATTGGATCCAACCCAGTTTGGCTTTGTCAAAGGCAGGTCATGCCTTTTAAACTTGGTTGACTTTTTCGAAACAGTCACCAAGGCCATTGATGAGGGCAAGGCAGTCCACACAGCCTACCTCGACCTGGCAAAGGCTTTCAACACAATACCCCACTCAGGTATCATTGAAAAACTCACCAGCTTAAATGTAAACCCATACGTCACAAGATGGGTTACAAACTGGCTAAGTGACAGAACCCATAGGGTCAGAGTTGCTGGCGCCATGTCAGACTCAAAGCCTGTCACAAATGGTGTCCCACAGGGCTCAGTCCTGGGCCCACTCTTTTTTGGTATCTACTTTTCAGAAGTACAAGCAAACACAGGAGGGTTATGGCTGACAAAGTTTGCAGATGACTGCAAACTGGGCGCCATAGTCGAGAACACATCTGACACAGATATCCTTCAGAAGGGTCTTATAGAAATGGATAACTGGTGCCAGAGCCATGGCCTAAAGTTAAACGCCAAAAAATGCATAGTCATACCCTTCGGGAAAAACAAGGTTACCCCTAGCTACCATATAGGTGGCAATCCACTAAGCACAGAAGAGGTTATCAGGGATCTGGGGACCCAGGTTGACAGTAACCTTTCGTTTGACACTCACGTTGCCAAAGTAGTTAGGAAGACCTTCTACATTGCCCACCTGATCATGAAGGGATTCACATCTAGATCAAGGGAGGTCATCATTCCCCTGTACTCATCACTCATCAGACCAACGATTGAGTACAATGCCCCATTCGGAATGTATCTGACCCAACACCTGCAGCAATTGGAAAGGCCCCAAAAGTTCCTCACCAAAAGGATAAAGGGTCTCAAAAATATGTCTTATGCTGCCCGAATGAAGGAACTCCAGCTCTATTCAGTCGCTTACCGTCTGCTCAGAGGTGACCTGTGCCTGACATACAAGGCCATGTCCAACCCGGAATTGATGAACATGCTTCACCTCAAAAAAACTAAATCCATCAGAACTACAAGGGCAAGAGACTTAAACCTTAACACGGTTATTAATAGAACGTGCTGGAGGGACAGATTCATCACCCAGAGACTCCCTATGCTGTGAAACAAAATCCCAGTACATGTGAGGCAGAGCACCTCGCTGGCTTTGTTCAAGAGATATCTTGACCAATGGATGGGAGATCGCAGGTATACCCCAGGGATTACCTCAGTGTCACTGCTTGATGGAGGCACAGCAAAATAATGGGCATAGTATCCTTCAAACTAAAGGGGTGGCGAAAGCCACAAAACTCTGGGCTAGGCTTATAAATACCCTTGGGCAGATAGCCTAGTATGAACCTATGAACCTATAATCTATGCCTGACATACAGGGTATTGCCAGACCCCACCATGATGGACCTGCTGCATATCTACAAAACAAACAGCAGCATAATTACCCATCCTAAAGATTTAAACCTTGCCTGCAGTATAAGTAAGACCTGCTGGAAATACAGCTATGTATCCCAGAGATTACCCTGTCTCTGGAACAGGGTCCCCATCCATGTGAAACAGAGTTCCTCCCTAACCCAGTTCAAGTACAATCTGAACAACTGTATGTTGAACAGAAAATTCATCCATCGTTTGGCACCTATGTCTCTAATGGGCACAGATAACCAGTAAATGGTTCACCTCCCAGGCCCTAGCTTGTAAATGTTTCATCTCCCAAGGCCCTTCTTACACTTATCAAGGGGTTCAGAACTTGTCAGAGATTTGGGATACATGGCTAGGCTTATAAAAGGCCATTGTGATCATTAGCCTAATAAACACCTATGAAAGTATAAACCTACGAACTTTAAATACTAGGCATGCAACTGACTTTTCTGATACACTAAGCCAAGGTATATATAATGGTCAACTATTTCTAGCTGAATGCCTTTTATTTAAACAAATGTTTTTTCTTAATATTGAAAATCATTTTCA
>NC_056739.1:255827767-255867896 GCF_019279795.1 Protopterus annectens
CCATTTGCATCCCAAGTGCAATTGGAATTATTAGGATTCCTCATGGTCAGCTAATTGCCAAGGACCAACGATTATAATACCTAACTATAGTTACTTCTCTTTATATATATATATATATATATATATATATATATATATATATATATATATATATATATTATATATATATATATATATATATATATATATATATATATATATATATATATATATATATATATATATATATATATATATATATATATATATATGTGTATATATATATATATATATATATATATATATATATATATATATATATATATATATATATATATATATATATATATATATATATATATATATATATATATATATATATATATATATATATATATATATATATATATATATATATATATATATATATATATATATATGTATGTATATATATATATATATATATATATATATATATATATATATATATATATATATATATATATATATATATATATATATATATATATATATATATATATATATATATATATATATATATATATATATATATATATATATATATATATATATATATATATATATATATATATATATATATATATATATATATATATATATATATATATATATATATATATATATATATATATATATATATATATATATATATATATATATATATATATATATATATATATATATATATATATATATATATATATATAGTAGCATACTTAATATTGTGTAAACTCATGTTTTTATTGAGTCTCCCTCCCAGTTTTGTGTTGGAGGTGATGCAGGCTACCCACTCACATCTTGGCTAATGACATCAGTCCTTAACTCTTTGGAAGCTGCTGAGGAGAACTTTAACATTACCCTGTCCTAGACGTAGGTAGTCATTGTACATGTGGTAGAAATGGGCTTGGAGCATGTCAATCATCTGGATGAGTCAGGGGGAGTGAATTCAGTTTGACGCTGCTATGACATGCACAATGTTTCCTGCTTACTCCATTTGGCATAACTTGATTATATATGACTTTGTATACAAAGTTTCATTTAGTCGAAAATTGGTCGAAAGTTGTTGTTTGTTTGTTAAATTTAACTGTTGAGGCTGCCCACTAAAGTGTGCTAGCCTGTGTAACTGAAATCATCTGGATGAGTCAGGGGGAGTGAATTCAGTTTGACGCTGCTATGACATGCACAATGTTTCCTGCTTACTCCATTTGGCATAACTTGATTATATATGACTTTGTATACAAAGTTTCATTTAGTCGAAAATTGGTCGAAAGTTGTTGTTTCTTTGTTAAATTTAACTGCTGAGGCTGCCCACTAAAGTGTGCTAGCCTGTGTAACTGATTTATTACTGTTTCCTGCATTTCTGTGCACTTTTTATCTCAAAACAAATATATATATATATATATATATATATATATATATATATATATATATATATATATATATATATCTTTGTTTTCCCACCTCTCCTCGACTAGTTTAGACCAGTATACAGGCTTTGCTGTATTCTGGGCTGTGGTGTAGTTCCTGTGGTGTCCATTGCCTTACTTGGATAGAAGGAAGTTTCTTTGCTCACCAGTGGGAGTGGGGAGCCTTGAGCAGCCTATCTGTCCCTGAAGGAGTGACCTCAGCACAAGAGCTTGTAGTAATTGGTTGTTTTGGACCATTTCTAGCTCTTTTGAAGTTCCCTGTTTAAAATCCGCATTTGCGCGGCTTAGTGCGATTGTGCACATAGCGCAGCACCGGTTAAACAAGGTTAAACTTTTTCTGGCTCCGCCAAGTCTGCTCTTCAAATTTTCCCTTAAGAAAGCTCTACTCTTATAATAATCAGTCTACTCGCTTTATTATAAGCCTAGCACTTGTTCTCAAAACCTCTCTTCTAAGTAAGCACTCTCTAACTAAAGTAAGCACTACATCCACCTACCACCCCTGTGAGTACCCACTTCCCTTAAAGGCACAGCACTCCCTTATAATATTCTAGCATGTCGAGTGGTTGATTACTAGCATCCCCTCCGGTTCAGCTGGTTAATTTGGGAATCTTGAGACAATGCTACAATTGTCTCATGTACACAGACAACCCTCTCCTCCTCCCAACAAACACAAATACATGTGAGAGATGCAACTATATAGCCAAACTGGAGGCTGAACTCTCTCAACTCAGGACTGGCAAGACCAGACAGGAGGAGAAGGTAACCACACACACAGCAAACCCAGTCCCACATAGACCTACCACAACTGCAAACCAAACACATAATAACACAAAGACATACTCGGATGCTCTAACAAAAACTTACCAAAACAACAGAGGCTCCCAAAGCAGACACCCAAAAATCCACCACCTCAAAACATAACACATGCAACACATACTTCAATAAATCAGTGTGTCAAACAATCACAGCCCTTAAGGCCAAACACCATGCCTGATACACTAGTAATAGGTGACTCTATAGTCAGACACACTGACGTTCCGCTTACAAGGCTGAACAAGGAGAGGGTAACAGTGAGCTGCCTATCGGGAGCTAGGATCCACCACATAACACACGCACTCAGGTCACTCCAAAGCAAGTACAAATATGACTCCGTCATTGTCCATGCCGGCGTGAATGACCTGAGACGTACCTCCCTGGACTACATGAAAAGAGACAGAGAGGAGCTCTCCGATTATGTAGCCCAGGCTGGTATGACCCTGACCAGAGCAGCATCTTGCCCTCACCAAGAATGATGCCACAATACAAAGACAAGATGATCAGCTTTAATAATTGGCTCAAATACTGGTGTCATTCTAGGGGGATCCAATGTCTGCCTGCTTGGGATGACATGCTGGACAAGCCACGCTGCTTCACAAGGGACTGCTTGCATCTGTCACTACTGGGCTTCCGGATATTGGCTAAGGCTCTTGCCACCCCCATAGTGCCTTTTTTAGGCAAGGCTCAAAAGACAAACCCACCTCCTTAGAAAACAAAAATGGAAAAAAATTAAGGGTAATGCTGCTCAATGCCAGAAGTCTAATTCTCAAGATGCAGGCTCTCAAAGCACTCCTCAGTATGGAGAACATCGATGTCTGTGCAGTAACTGAAACCTGGTTCAAGGCTCCTGAGAGCACCCCAGCGCTACTAGGCTATACCTCGTATCATGCTTTTCGGCCCCAAAACTCGGGCCAAACCAAAAAGGGAGGGGGAGTGTCCATATTCATCAAGGACACCCATACCTCCAGGTTAGTGGCAACATATGAAGCATCAGAGACCATCCAGGTGCAACTAACAGTAGGAAAAACTGCTATAAAACTGGTAGCATGTTACAGACAACCCTCCCAATCTCAGGAACCCCATTCATCCTTCCTGAAGACATTGGAGGATATGAATGTCTCACCAAACACCATCATATTGGGAGACTTCAACTACCCTAACATAGACTGGGTGCATTATTCTAGCCCAAACACCCTAGCCCAAAGGTTCCTGGAATTCATAAATTCAAATGCATTGGAACAGCTAGTCACCTCTCCCACAAGGGGAGATAATATACTAGACCTGATCATCACAAACATGGGGAAAAAGTGCTCCACACCGGAAGTATACCCCTCACTAGTGAGATATGACCACAAACTAATCACCCTAGATATACATATCCCACCTCCACCCCCAACACAAAAGACTACAGTGAAAAACTTCTCAAAACCGAGATGGTATCCTTTAAGCCCACTGGGCCAGTGGAAACCACATCCCATAATGCAGAATCCTTCACAAATGCTTTCTATGGACATCTCCAAGAATGCATGGATCATGCAATCCCAAATAAAACCAAGACCCTCTCCACCAAGGGCAGGCGTCCTGTCTGGTGGACCCCAGCCATAAACAAATTGTACAACAAAAGAAGGAAGCTACTGCATGACAGAGCAAAATCCCATAAAGAGAAGGAATCTCTGATCAGCACTAGTAGAAAGCTACATTCTCTCATAAAATCATCCCAGGCCAACTTTGAGAGAAAAATCGCTATGGACACTAAAGATAACCACAAGGCCTTCTTCTGCTATGTTAGAAACCTGGGCGGAAACCCTCAAATATGTTCAGAGTTAGTTCACAATGACAAAAAAATACACTGAACCCACAGATATTGCCAACATTCTGGCAGACAGGTTCAGTGCAAATTTCTCCCCTCCCTCACCCCCAAAAGAAGAAATACTTATCCCAGCTGAATGTAACCTCCCTCTCATCTCAGATGTCGAGGTGAGAACCGCCCTCAGCAAAGCTAAAAACACAGCATCAATGGGACCTGACGGTATCCCGGGTTGATGCTACGTGAACTCCAAGAGGAGCTAAACCCGCACATAAAAATGCTATTTAACCTTAGCCTTACTACAGGATATGTACCTGAACACTGGCGTGCAACAACAGTAGTCCCACTCCACAAAGGAGGCACCTCTACAGACCCTGGTAACTACCGCCCCATAAGCTTAACCAGCTTCATCTGCAAAGCTATGGAAAGAATCATTATGGAACTCATAAAAAGAGACATTGGGGACTTACAGACACTTGATCCCACCCAGTTCAGCTTTGTAAAGGGCAGATCCTGCCTTTTGAACCTGGTTGACTTTTTTGAAACAGTCACTAGAGCCACTGATGAGGGCAAAGCAGTCCATACAGTCTACCTGGACTTGGCTAAAGCTTTCGACACAATACCCCACTCAGGCATCATAGACAAGCCCAACAGCTTAAATGTAAATCCATATGTCACAAGATGGGTTGCAAACTGGCTAAAGGATAGAACCCATAAAGTCAAAATCGCTGGAGCCATGTCAGACTCAAAGCCAGTCACAAGTGGTGTCCCACAGGGCTTTGTCCTGGGACCCTTCTTGTTCGGCATTTATTTCTCAGATGTGAAAGCAAACATGGGAGGGTTGTGGCTGACAAAGTTCGCAGATGACTGCAAACTGGGTGCCATAGTCGATACACCAGCTGACACATACATCCTACAGAAAGGCCTCACTGAAACGGACAACTGGTGCTGGAGTCATGGCTTTAAACTAAATGCCAAAAAATGTATAGTCATCCCCTTTGGGAAAAACAAAGTACCCACAAATTATCACATAGACAGTAACCCACTGAGTACGGAAAAAGTAATCAGAGACCTGGGGACCCAAGTTGATAGTGACCTCTCATTTGACACCCACGTTGCCAAAGTGGTTAGAAAGACTTTCTACCTTGCCCACCTTATCATGAAGGGATTCACATCCAGATCAAAGGAGGTCATTGTACCCCTATACTCCTCCTTATCAGGCCCATGATTGAGTACAATGCCCCATTTGGTATGTACCTCACCCGGCACTTGCAACAGCTAGAGAGACCCCAAAAGTACCTCACCAATAGGATCAAGGGTCTCCAGCATATGTCATATGCTGCCAGACTAAAGAAACTCCAGCTCTATTCAGTAGCATACTGCCTACTCAGAGGTGATCTGTGCCTAACATACAAGGCCATGTCCAATGAGGAATTGATGGACATGCTCACCTCAAAAAATCCAAATCCATCAGAACCATGAGAGCTAAAGATTTAAACCTCAGCACAAATATGAATAGGACATGCTAGAGGGACAGATTCATAACTCAGAGGCTTCCCATACTCTGGAACAGAGTCCCAGTTCATGTTAGGCAGAGCCCCACACTAACTCTCTTCAAGAGAAATCTTGACGAGTGGATGGGAGATCATAGGTTTACCCCAGGGGTCATCTCTGTGTCACTACTAGACAGAGGCACAGTAAACTAATTCTATTATGTAAGGGGGTCTTCACTGTGTCACTACTAGACAGAGGCACAGTATTCTAAATCTATTCTGTACACTTTTGTACCATTACATGGGGTGGCGAAAGCCACATCACTATGGCTAGGCTTATAAATGCCCCAGGGCAGATAGCCTAGTACTAAACTATGAAACTGCCACAACCAATCATCTACAGTGTGAGTGCAACACCCTCTATCACTTACCTCCTCTGATGACAGTGGCAAATGGTCACATGATGGCAGTTACAAAGTAAACCCTTCTGCAGGCTTGTAGCAGCTATTCACCATACACAGGCAATTGCATTCTGCCTAGCCTTTCTCCTTGCATGCCTACACCATCTTATACCCATACAGTTACAGGAATAACTCAAGATTTCTTGCATTACCAGTAATTCAGGTGCCAATCCTGAGTATGCAAACTAAAAGACACTAACTGCAAGTTCCCAAAAATGTTTTAAAACTTATTTAACTTGCTCTTTCTGTCAAACATTCTATAAATGCATAACCTAACAGTTACCAAAATGGTAAACTGAGAAGGCTGATGAAAGTTTGGACAATTTAAGATATTCTTATACAAATTAAGCTTTTGTCACACTGAACTCTCTGAATTACATTGTACTGTACATGTCTAAGTATGTCTAGTGGTGCAGCTCAGTTTTCCTGTTGTAGAAGAGCAGTGCAATTATCACATATGTGCATACGAGCTGTCTGAGACTCCATGGCATGATGCTGTTGCATGTAGAGGCTGTCTGGGGCTGTAATGGCTTTCCTGCTCCCAGTGGGAGCCTGTTCCAGGAGTGTTAAGTCAGGCATAGTGATGTAACAGTCTAGTGAGTGTGGTTCACACCCTAGTAGTCTCAGTTTCATACACAACTCTTCATTCTTATTGTAACCTGGCAGAGATTAGATGGACTCCATTAAGGTTCAGGTTCATGACACAAGCCTTTTTTTTTTTAACAAGATTCTCCTTTTAGTTCTGCAGGGATTGGACTTGCAAAAGCTAGAGGGTACTGAAGAAAACTGATACATGTCTGAAGTATAAGTGTGTGTGTGTGTGTGGGGGGGGGTAGTCATCTGTCTTTGACGGCAGGTATCTCCCACTTCAGAGAACAGTCTAGGCATACAGTAGCTATGACGATCAGCAGATTTGATGGGGTGACCAGGTGGCCCAGTGGCAGAGATCAAGAAAAGGAGAAATAAACACATGCACACACACACACACACACACACACACACACACACACACATTTTGCATTTCACTAATTCTTCAGAGCTTGTGAAGAGTACTATTAATATACTGACTGTAGTAAATAAACTTTTCCATGGAAACAACTTTGAAAATGTTGGTGTAGGACTTAAACCAAATAACTATTTGGTTAACTTTACAAGAAAAATGAAATGCAAATCAGCTATTGGGCTGTATTATGACATCAGTAACAATCACTGAATGTCGTCATTGCCTGTTGCTGTTACTTGCGGTGGATGACCATAGTCCTGTCTCAGTTTGTCTGGTGAAAGTTTTAGTAAAATTTATGTATGAATTTTATCACCTATACGTTGCACCACCAAGGATCATTGTAGCATCCTTCTATAAGTATTGGAAAATTGTACTGATAAGGTATTGGGGATTTCTCGGATTTCTCCCCTTCTGCAAATGTTACTTTCATTGACACCACACACTTAATGCAGTTATTAAACTGCATATTTATCATTAGGTTTGCATTAACATAAAGTGCAATGCTTAAGGTCCTGATCAAACTAATGACAAAAACAATATTGGAAGATCATATTAATAGCAGCACTGCAGAATTCACACATTAAGAAGTGAAAATTAATGGTAATAACTTGCAAGTATCCAGTCTAAGCTGAAATACATTATTTATAGCCACAGAAAGACTTGCGATACTCTCGCCTCTCTCAATCTCTCTCTCTCTCTGTTGAGGTTGCCATAGCAGCAGACATTTTATCAATACTAAGATCAATAGCTCTTTTACACTCTTAGCAAAGGCATGTGGTCCCTCTGAACATATCAACTGCATAAGTTCAGTACTGCCCGTTAATTTCCTCCCTCATTTTACTGTAGACAATATATAATTTTTATTTTATAGGGTAGATACAATCCCTACTTTACAGCTGGAAATTAAACATAACTATTTCTGTATGGCTCATGTTGAGTTACATTGCTTGCATTTACAGAGTTAGATGTTTCATCTCTTACCATACAAGATGTGGAGGTCAGAATAAACAGGATGATAAAGGGCTGGAGGGGGCAGGATAAAATGCATATGAGAGAGCAGTGGGGGGACACACAGCAGAAATTTTACAGTTGTTTTTGCCTAGCACAAGCTATATAGGGAAACAATGTAGAAATGCAAACATTATAATCCTTTGAAGCACACTACAAAACACACTGTTTGAGTAATCCCTTCTTTTTCTTTTCTCTTATTTCTCTTTTTCCAATAGCTACTCAAAAGGGACAGTGAAACTGCTAAAGTTAATCAGCAATATTAGTATGGTTTACCATCAAAAGGAAATACAAAAATAAAATAAAGTCAAAATTAATTGAATTATTGAAGCATAGATTACAGGTTGCAGGCTGCAACAGGTATTGCATTAACTTACATTTTCTGAAGGATATGAAGTCTCAGACTCAAAAGTCAGTCATTATATAGTCATTATATATGACAAATTGCCAGAAACCCACAAAGATACGAGGCAAAAATTTAGACATTCTGTGAAATTTTGGACAGTTGAAGATATATGATTAGGACAGATGTTATCCTCCATTGGAGAAAACCCACTGTCCATAGGATATTGGAACAGTTATGTTTGTATGGATCTACTTCACAAGCTCAAAGTTTCAAAACTTCTAAAAGCAAATGGTAGATGCCATAACATTGAAGTTTTGAAACTTTGAAATAGTAATAAACAAATAAAAACATTTTTTTTGATTTTTTTGCAGGGATGCACACCCCCCGTACCTCCCCACACCCTCTACTAAGTAAATATACCAACTCCACGATCACACCACAGTGAGGAAACCAGTAAATTTCCCATTCCATGCTGTACGGTGATCTTCATTCAAAAAGTTTGAAGTTTCAAAACTTTCATCTTACAGTCTCGACCATTTGTAGTTAGAAGTTTTGAAACTTTGAGCTTGTGAATGAATCTGTTTGTATACATTTAAATACTTCATATGAAGAAATAAATATAGCGATGGGGCTACACGTAAAGCACATCAGGGGTGTTAATACCTTTGTGCAGGTAAGAAAATTAAATCTGTTTCCATACAGATGTGACACAAGAATCTTATACACATCTTATACATCTTATCCATAGTGCCTTTTTTAGGTAAGGCTCAAAAGACAAACCCACCTCCATAGGTATCACAAGGGATAAGAAACTAAGAGTAATGCTACTCAACGCCAGAAGTCTAAACCTCAAGATGCATGCACTCTAAACTCTCCTTAGCATGGAGAACATCGATATCTGTGCAGTAACAGAAACCTGGTTCAAGACTCCCGAGAGCACCCCAGCACTACCAGGTTATACCTCATACCATGCTTTTCAGCCCCAAAACTTGGACCGAACCACAAAAGGAGGGGGAGTATCAATATTCGTCAAAGATACCCACACCTCCAGGTTGGTGGCAAAGCACGAAGCATCAGAGACTATCCATGTGCAACTAGCAGTGGGTAAAACTGCCTCTCAGTTTATAGCCTGCTACAGACCACCCTCCCAAACCCAGGAACCCCACTCAGCCTTCCTGAGAACACTGGAAAATATGAAGGTCTCTCCAAACACCATTATATTGGGGGACTTCAACCACCCAAACATAGACTGGGTGCATTACTCTAGCTCCAACACCCTAGCCCAAAGGTTCCTAGAATTTATAAACTCAAATGGTATGGAACAACTTGTTACCACTCCCGCAAGAGGGGAAAACATACTGGACCTGATCATCACCAACATGGGGACTCTATGCTCCAGACCAGAAGTGTATCCCTCACTGGTAAGATCAGACCATAAACTAATCTCACTGGATATTCACATCCCAACCCCACCCCCTGCCCAGAAAACCACAGTGAAAAACTTCCCTAAAGCAAATTTCACACTCCTCAAAACTGAGGTGAAATCCTTCAAAGTTCCACGGGCCTGTGGAAAATACAGCCCAGACCGCAGAATCTATTATAAACACATTCTATGAACACCTTCAGGAATGCATGGATCATGCAATCCCAAATAAAACCAAGGCCCAATCCTCCAAAGGCAGACGTCCTGTCTGGTGGACCCCAGCCATAAACAAACTATACAATAGAAGGAGGAAGCTACTACATGATAGAGCAAAATCCCAAAAAGGGAAGGCATCTCTGATCAGTATTAGCAAAAAACTATGGGCACTCATAAAATCGTCTAAGGCCAGCTTCGAGAGAAAAACTGCACAGGACACTAAAGATAATCACAAGGCTTTCTTTAGTTATGCTAGGAACCTGGGTGGGAATTCCCAGATATGCTCAGAATTAGTCCAAAATGACAAAAAATACACCAAACCCACAGACATTGCCAACATCCTAGCTTGACAGGTAAAGTGCAAACTTCTCCCCCCTCCCCACCAAAAGGGCAAATATCTATCCCAGCAGAGTGCTGCCTCCTGACATCTCAGATGCTCAGGTAAGAGCCGCCCTCTCCAAAGCAAGAAATACAGCATCAATGGGACCAGATGGTGTCCTGGGCTGCGTCCTACATGAACTCCAAGAAGAGCTAAACCCAAAACTAAAACTACTGTTCAGTCTCAGCCTTACTACAGGATATGTACCCAAAGTGTGGTGTACAGCAACAGTGGTCCCTCTCCACAAAGTTGGTGCCTCAACTGATCCTGGAAACTATTGCACCATAAGCCTGACTAGCTTGGTCTGCAAATCTATGGAAAGGATCATCATGGACCTCATAAATAAAGATATTGGGGACCTACAGACACTGGATCCTACCCAGTTCGGCTTTGTTAAGGGCAGATTCTGCCTCTTAAACCTGATCAATTTCTTTGAAACAGTCACCAAGGCCATTGACGAGGGGAAGGTGGTCCACACAGCCTACCTGGACCTCGCAAAAGCCTTCGATACAATACCCCACTCGGGCATTATAGATAAGCTCACCAGCTTAAATATAAACCCCTATGTCACTAGATGGGTTGCAAACTGGCTCAAGGACAGAACCCACATGGTTAGAATTGCTGCAATATGCCAGACTCCAAACCAATTGCAAGTGGCATCCCACAAGGCTCAGTCCTTGGACCTCTCTTGTTCGGTATATATTTCTCGGAGGTACAGGCAAACACAGAAGGACTGTGGCTGACCAAGTTCGCAGATGACTGCAAACTGGGCACCATAATAGACTCTCCAGCCGACACAAGCATCCTCCAAAAAGGCCTCATAGAAACAGACAACTGGTGCCAGAGCCATGCCCTCAAGCTAAACGCCAAAAAGTGTATAGTCATCCCCTTTGGCAAAAACAAAGTGCCCACAAATTACCACATAGGTGGTAATCCATTAAGTAGAAAAGAAGTAATTAGGCACCTGGGGACCCAAGTTGATAGCAATCTCTCATTTGACAACCACGTGGCCAAAGTGGTTAGAAAAACATTTTATATAGCCCACCTAATCATGAAGGGATTCACATCTAGATCAGGGGAGGTCATCGTGCCTCTTTACTCATCCCTCATTAGGCCCATAATTGAGTACAATGCCCCTTTTGGGATGCACCTTACCAGACACCTGCAGCAACTGGAAAGACCCCAAAAGTACCTCACCAAGAGGATCAAATGGCTCAAACAGATGCCATATGTTGCCTGGTTAAAGAAACTCCAGCTCTACTCAGTGGCATACGGCCTGCTCAGAGGCGATCTGTGCCTGACGTATAAAGCCATGTCCAACCTGAAATTAATGGACATGCTGCACCTCAGAAAATCCAAATCCCATCAAGCTACGCACTCGATAGACTTGAACCTCAGCACTGAAATAAATAAGACATGCTGAAGGGACAGATTCATAACCCAAAGGCTTCCTTCACTCTGCCTAACCTGGACTGGGATTTTATTCCAGAGTCCCTCATTGACTCTCTTCAAAAGAAATCTTGATGAGTGGATGGGAGATCGTAGGTTTACCCAGGTATCACTTCTGTGCCACTGTTAGACAGAGGCACAGTATACTAACCTCGAAAAAGGGCATAGCAAAATTAATTTAAAATGGGTGTCGAAAGCCAAACACACTCTGGCTAGGCTTATAAATGCCCTAGGGCAGATAGCCTAGTATGAACCTATGAACCTATGAACCTATGAGCCTAAGATCTTTTTATTAGGATGGATACCTGAGGGGCAGAGAATCATCAGCAAGTGTAATGCATTCTGATGGGAGCTTGTCTGCTGCTAAGGCAATAGGTTTTAGTATGCAAAGGGTACTATCTTATGGTTGATACTGGACTAGTTTAATACAGTTTCTGTTAGCCTTCAATGCCCTGTCATAACTGGCAGTCAATCAGTACTACTGCATTTAAAGTCATTGATAAAATACATGCTAAATTAACAGTCAGTATTTAATGTACAATTTTTGGGGGGATGGGACTTGCCCAGTTGTTTGCTCAAGTTTAAAAACTTACTTGTGACCCAGATTTTTTTTGGATTGTTTTGGTGGGTCATTTGATAGTTGATGTAGAAAATATTCATAACTCATTACATCCGAGTGACGTCTCTAGGTGCATCTGCAGTTAATTCCTAGTGATGCCTCTAGGTGTCAAATATTATTTGTTCATATTTGCATCAATAATTCCTAAACCATGTTATGTACAAAGTGTTAAAATATTTTATCTTAAAGCTTACACAATGGCAAACTCAACTACATTAATATTTGACCTCTGTCTAGTGCAGGCAAATCAATATTAACTGTTATTTTTATGATATTAATTTATATAGATATCTTCACATTTTTTTAAATATCTCAACAACAAAGTAACACAGACAGAACTCCATAGCCACATATGAAAGTTTTCAGTTAGATGAATAAAGTGCTGCTGACATTATCTGTGTAACTTGAGTGTTTGCTGTAAGTTGTTTACAAAATATTACAAATATAATAGTTTCTGTATTTACTGTGACTTATAAAATTTAGTTTAAGACTTAGAATCTGGTAGCACTACAAAAACAGGTTCTGCTGAAGATTTTGCCCTTAATACTTCTTCAAAACTTCTGTGGTTCCAGAGATATGAACATTTGTTTAACATGTGAGGACATAATTTGATTATATCAAAAGGCTTAGGCTCTGCCCATTGGAAGTTACAGTGTAAATGTCCTGAGATCCATTGGAGTGAATAAGTTAAGAGTTTAAATGAGATTTTGCCATACTACATAGAATTGTCTGTAAAAGTTAGACATTTTACTGTTTTTTCTTTTTAAGCCATGATTTCAATGCTTTGTCCCTTTCCCCTCATAACTTTACTTATTTTAAATATTAAATAGGGGAGCAGTTGACTCGTTTTTTTCCTCCTGAATGGAGTTTCCTCATTTGGAATGGTTAAGTTCTTGTGTAGCTTCTTCTATTAAGACAATTTTTAATAAGTACCAGTTACAGAGTTTTATGGTAGAAAAGTCTGTGTTGAATATGGATAGGTTTTAAACTACATTAAACAGTTTTTCATTAAGTTTTGTGGCCATTACATTATGGCTTTCCACCACTAGCCATCATTTTGCTTCCTAACAATTAGGTGTATATGCACTAAGTGTAATAAAATGTGGTTGGATTGAAAGATAAGTAGGGCACTTACATTTCATCTGTAGGACTGGCACTGAGCTGAGGGGTGGGATGCAAAAAAGGGTATCTTGAATTAAGCCAAGGATAGGCTTGGGGCTTGAGTCAGGGAGGTACCAGAGAAACAAAATTGTTAGATTGAAATAGCTGGCCACGTGGACATAAAATGAATATGCTACCCCACACACCAATTTCTGTTGCCACATCTTTGACTGATATTTATATATAGTAGACTAGATATTTACACATGTCCTTACCATAATGGGAGAGATTGAGAAATCTATAAAGTTATATAGAGATATAGGCTGTACATTTGCAGACCATTTTCAAAAATGTATTTAAGTGGGAAATATTAAGTGACACTGCACTTTTCACTACCTTTAAGATCATCTGCTCATAGTGCAGGCCTAGCTTGTATACAACACAGGATTCTGGTATAGCTTTGCACAACATCCAATAATAATAATGTTATTAACATTAACAACAATAATAGCAGTACAACAACACTACAATAACATTAATAATAATATCCATTTGTTAAACAGCTGGGCCTAATGTGCACATGATTCTTTTTCACAGGTGACCCGGGAACAATGACTGGTTAAGTGTCTTGCTTAAGGTCATATAGTTAAGCAAATTCAGGCTGATCGAATCAAACCCTGTAGTACCAAAACAACTCACAGCCTTAATCTTCTGTGCCAAGTAGAATTTGCTTAAGTAGTTTCTTGTGCATAGAAAATAAAGTACATAACCATAAAACTTCAGCACCCAATGTGAAACATATCAGATAATTTAAAACCATAGAAATTATCTGTACTTACCTGATCAAAGACCAGATAGCTAAAATTGAACAAACCACAATGGCCATAAAAAGAGGCATCTAAGAGTGTTTATCTAAAAGTACAAGAAACATCACAATGTTTAGGGGAGGGTGCTTCACTCCTATAGTGCCACATGCAATGCATTCACTTTTACAAGATGGCCTTGCCACAACTCACAGGCAAGTAAAAACAACTTCTGGCATCTTTCACTAGGATTGTGATATTTAATTGGAAGCAATTAACTGTTGACCAATAAGAATTATTTCTTAAGTCAGTCATGTCATGGTTGGTCATAAATATATGGACAAAAAAATGTCCTGTAGATCAGAGAGCTTATTTTTCAAAAGTAGCCAGCATTTTAATAGTATGTATGACTATTATGGCTATATAATAATTTTAGCATTCTGGCAATACCATCTAAAATATTCCATAAAATCATATCATATGTCATACTACCTCAGAAAAATTTAAGTTTCCTGTATGATCCTCCCTTCTGCACTAACCTTTCCATATTCATTATATATCACTATAAGCAATAACACATTCAGTTTTCAGATCTATAAAAACAAACTTTATGTAGCATCAGTACATATTATGCCCCAGGATATTCTTGAATTTCCAGTTCTGCCACTTCACAGTAATTTCTAAACATCTACTCCATTAAGTAAATTTTGCTAACAGTTGACTCAATAATCCACATGTTAAAATCCACCAAAGTCCAAGTTTTAAGTCATGTCTCATCATTGTGTATGTGCTTTTTTCTCTAGCTCCTTCATTACCTCAGAAATGTCCACTTCAAAAATAAAGCTGGAGACACTGTGTATTTTGACCAAAATGGAGATCCACCAACAGTACTTGATATAGTGAACTGGCAGATGGCACCTAATGATTCCATCCGGCATGTACAAGTGGGTAGCATCAACCTCAGTGCTCCTTATGGCCAGCAGTTAAGGCTAAATAAAAGTGCTATCATATGGAATGCGATCTTCAAAAAGGTTTGATTTATTTTCTAAATAACTTGTTATGGCCAGGTGCCTGAAATATCAAATTCAGGTTTCCTAGAGATTATCTTTGGCTTAGAAGTAAAATAGATAGCAGACTGATTATGAACGCAGCAACATTTACATCAGTACTAACAGTGAAGTGATTCTGAATACAGTAAAATTTACACCAGTACTAATAGTGAAGTGATTCTGAATACAGTAACATTTACATTGGTAGGAATAGTGAAGTGATTCTGAATACAGTAAAATTTATACTGGTAGTAATAGTGAAGCGATTCTGAATACAGTAACATTTACATCAGTACTAATAGTGAACTGACTCTTAATACAGTAACATTTAGATCGGTAGTAATAGTAAAGTGATCCTGAATACAGTAGCATTTACATCAGTAGTAATAGTGAAGTGATTCTTAATACAGTAACATTTACATCGGTAGTAGTAGTGAAGTGATTCTGAATACAGTAACATTTACATCAGTTCTAATAGTGAATTGATTCTGAATACAGCAACATTTACAACAGTACTAATAGTGAAGTGATTCTGAATACAGTAACATTTACATCAGTAGTAATAGTGAAGGGATTCTGAATACAGCAACATTTACATTGGTAGTAATACTGAAGTGATTCTGAATACAGAAACATTTACATCAGTACTAGTAGTGAAGTAATTCTGAATACACTAACATTTACATTGGTAGTAATAGTGAAGTGATTCTGAATAATGTAAAATTTAGATCGTTAGTAATAATGAAGTGATTCTGAATACAGTAACACTTATGTCAGTACTAATAGTGAAGTGATTCTGAATACAGTAACATTTACGTCGGTAGTAATAGTAACGTGATTCTGAATGCAATAACATTTACATCAGTACTAATAGTGAAGTGATTCTGAATACAGTAACATTTACATCAGTACTGATAGTGAATTTATTCTGAATACAGCAACATTTACATCAGTACTAATAGTGAAGTGATTCTGAATACAGTAACATTTACATCAATACTAATAGTAAAGTGATTCTGAATACATGTAACATTTACATCAGTACTAATAGGGAACTTCACTATTAGTATTGATGTAAACTACTATAACCCTATGGACCTTATATGTGATTCTGAATACAGTAACAATTACATCAGTACTAATACTGAAGTGATTCTGAATACAGCAACATTTACATCAGTACTAATAGTGAAGTGATTCTGAATGCAGTAACAATTACATTGGTAATAATAGTGAAGTGATTCTGAGTACAGTAACATTTACATCAATACTAACAGTGAAATGATTCTGAATACAGTAACAATTACATCAGTAGTAATAGTGAAGTGATTCTGAATACAGTAACATCTACATCATTACTAATAGTGAAGTGATTCTGAATACAGCAACATTTACATCTGTAGTAATAATGAAGTGATTCTGAATACAGTAACATTTACATCAGTAATAATAGTTGAGTGATTCTGAATACATTAACATTTACATCAGTAATAATAGTTGAGTGATTCTGAATACATTAACATTTACATCAGTAATACTAGTGAAGTGATTCTGAATACAGAGACATTTGCATCAGTACTAATAGTGAAGTGATTCTTAATACAGTAACTTTTACATCAATACTAATAGTGAATTGATTTTGAATACAGTAACATTTACATCGGTAGTAATAGTGAAGTGATTCTGAATACTGTAACATTTAGATCGGAAGTAATAGTGAAGTAATTCTGTCTACAGTAAAATTAATGTCAGTACTAATAGTGAAGTGATTCTGAATACAGTAACATTTACATCAGTACTAATAGTGAAGTGATTCTGAATACAGTAACATTTACATCAGTACTAATAGTGAAGTGATTCTGAATACAGTAACATTTACATCAGTACTAATAGTGAAGTGATTCTGAATACAGTAACATTTACATCAGTACTAATAGTGGAGTAATTCTGAATACAGTAACATTTACATTCGTAGTAATAATGAAGTGATTCTGAATACAGTAACATTTACACCAGTACTAAAAGTGAAGTGATTCTGAATACAGTAAAATTTACATCGGTAGTAATAGTGAAGTGATTCTGAATACAGTAACATTTACATCAGTAGTAATAGCTAATAGTGAAGTGATTCTTAATACAGTAACATTTACATCAGTAGTAGAAGTGAAGTGATTTTGAGTACAGTAACATTTACATTGGTAGTAATAGTGAAGTGATTCTGTCTACAGTAACATTTATGCCGGTACCAATAGTGAAGAGATTCTGAATACATGTAACATTTACTTCAGTACTGATAGTGAAGTGATTCTGAATACAGTAACAATTACATCAGTACTAATACTGAAGTGAATCTGAATACAGTAACAATTACAACAGTACTAATAGTGAAGTGATTCTGAATGCAGTAACAATTACATCGGTAGTAATTTTTAAGTGATTCTGAATACAGTAATATTTACATCAATACAAATAGTGAACTGATTTTGAATACAGTAGCATTTACATCAGTATTAACAGTGAAGTGAATCTGAAGACAGTAACAATTACATCAGTAGTAATAGTGAAGTGATTCTGAATACTGTAACATTTAATCAGTACTAATAGTGAAATGATTCTGAATACAGTAAGAATTATATTGGTAGTAATAGTGAAGTGATTCTGAATACAGAAACATTTACATCAACATTAACAGTGAAGTGATTCTGAATACAGTAACAATTACATTGGTAGTAATAGTGAAGTGATTCTGTCTACAGTAACATTTATGTCGGTACCAATAGTGAAGAGATTCTGAATACATGTAACATTTACTTCAGTACTGATAGTGAAGTGATTCTGAATACAGTAACAATTACATCAGTACTAATACTGAAGTGAATCTGAATACAGTAACAATTACAACAGTACTAATAGTGAAGTGATTCTGAATGCAGTAACAATTACATCGGTAGTATTTTTTAAGTGATTGTGAATACAGTAATATTTACATCAATACAAATAGTGAACTGATTTTGAATACAGTAGCATTTACATCAGTATTAACAGTGAAGTGAATCTGAAGACAGTAACAATTACATCAGTAGTAATAGTGAAGTGATTCTGAATACTGTAACATTTAATCAGTACTAATAGTGAAATGATTCTGAATACAGTAAGAATTATATTGGTAGTAATAGTGAAGTGATTCTGAATACAGAAACATTTACATCAACATTAACAGTGAAGTGATTCTGAATACAGTAACAATTACATTGGTAGTAATAGTGAAGTGATTCTGTCTACAGTAACATTTATGTCGGTACCAATAGTGAAGAGATTCTGAATACATGTAACATTTACTTCAGTACTGATAGTGAAGTGATTCTGAATACAGTAACAATTACATCAGTACTAATACTGAAGTGAATCTGAATACAGTAACAATTACAACAGTACTAATAGTGAAGTGATTCTGAATGCAGTAACAATTACATCGGTAGTAATTTTTAAGTGATTCTGAATACAGTAATATTTACATCAATACAAATAGTGAACTGATTTTTAATACAGTAGCATTTACATCAGTATTAACAGTGAAGTGAATCTGAAAACAGAAACAATTACATCAGTAGTAATAGTGAAGTGATTCTGAATACTGTAACATTTAATCAGTACTAATAGTGAAATGATTCTGAATACAGTAAGAATTATATTGGTAGTAATAGTGGAGTGATTCTGAATACAGAAACATTTACATCAACATTAACAGTGACGTGATTCTGAATACAGTAACAATTACATTGGTAGTAATAGTGACGTGATTCTGAATACAGTAACAATTACATTGGTAGTAATAGTGAAGTAATTCTGAATACAGTAAAATTTACATCAATACTAATAGTGAAGTGATTTTGAATACAGTAACATTTACATCAGTACTAATAGTGAAGTGATTCTGAATACAGTAACAATTACATCAGTAGTAATATTGAAGTGATTCTGAATACAGTAACATTCACATCAATACAAATAGTGAAGTGATTTTGAATACAGTAGCATTTACATCACTACTAACAGTGAAGTGAATCTGAATACAGTAACAATTACATCAGTAGTAATAGTGAAGTGGTTCTGAATACAGTAACATTTACATCTGTAGTAATATTGAAGTGATTCTGAATACTGTAACATTTACATCAGTAGTAATAGTGAAGTGATTTTGAATACAGTAACATTTATGTCGGTAGTACTAGTGAAGAGATTCTCAATACAGTAAAATTTACACCATTACTAACAGTGAAGTGATTCTGAATACAGTAAGATTTACATTATTAGTAATAGTGAAGTGATTTTGAATACAGTAACATTTACATCGGTAGTAATAGTGAAGTGATTATGAATACAGTAATATTTACATCAATACTAATTGTGAAATTATTCTGAATACAGTAACATGTTCATCAGTACTAATAGTGAAGTGATTCTGAATACAATAACATTTACATTGGTAGTAATAGTGAAGTGATTCTGAATACAGTAACATTTATATCAGTACTAATAGTGAAATGGTTCTGAATACAGTAATATTTACATCGGTAGTAATAGTGAAGTGATTCTGAATACTGTAAAATTTACAATAGTAGTAATAGTGAAGTGATTTTGAATACAGTAACATTTATATCGGTGGTACTAGTAAAGTGATTCTAAATACAGTCATTTACGTCATTACTAATAGTGAAGTGATTATGAATACAGTAACATTTACATCAGTACTAATAGTAAAGTGATTCTGAATACAGTAACATTTACATCAGTACTAATAGTGAAGTGATTCTGAATACAGTAACATTTACATCAATACTAATAGCAAAGTGATTCTGAATACAGTAACATTTACATCAGTACTAATAGTGAAGTGATTCTGAATACAGTAACATTTACATCAGTACTAATAGTGAAGTGATTCTGAATACAGTAACATTTACATCAATTCTAATAGCAAAGTGATTCTGAATACAGTAACATTTACATCGGTAGTAATAGTGAAGTGATTCTGAATACTGTAACATTTAGATTGGAAGTAATAGTAAAGTGATTCTGTCTACAGTAACATTTATGTCAGTACTAATAGTGAAATGATTCTGAATACAGTAACATTTACATCAGTACTAATACTGAAGTGATTCTGAATACAGTAACATTTACACCAGTACTAACAGTGAAGTTATTCTGAATACAGTAAAATTTACACCAGTTGTAATTGTGAAGTGATTCTGAATACCCTAACATTTACATCGGTAGTAATACTGAAGTGATTCTGTCTACAGTATCATTTATGTCAGTACCAATAGTGAAGAGATTCTGAATACATTTAACATTTACTTCAGTACTAACAGTGAAGTGATTCTGAATACAGTATCAATTACATCAATACTAATACTGAAGCGATTCTGAATACAGTAACATTTACATCAATACTGATAGCAAAGTGATTCTGAATACAGTAACATTTACATCGGTAGTAATAGTGAAGTGATTCTGAATACTGTAACATTTAGATTGGAAGTAATAGTAAAGTGATTCTGTCTACAGTAACATTTATGTCAGTACTAATAGTGAAGTGATTCTGAATACAGTAACATTTACATCAGTACTAATACTGAAGTGATTCTGAATACAGTAACACTTACACCAGTACTAACAGTGAAGTGATTCTGAATACAGTAAAATTTACACCAGTTGTAATAGTGAAGTGATTCTGAATACTGTCACATTTACTTCGGTAGTAATAGTGAAGTGATTCTGTCTACAGTAACATTTATGTCGGTACCAATAGTGAAGAGATTCTGAATACATTTAACATTTACTTCAGTACTAATAGTGAAGTGATTCTGAATACAGTAACAATTACATCAGTACTAATACTGAAGCGATTCTGAATACAGTAACATTTAATCAGTACTAATAGTGAAGTGATTCTGAATACAGTAACAATTATATTGGTAGTAATAGTGAAGTGATTCTGAATACAGTAAAATTTACATCAATACTAATATTGAAGTGATTCTGAATACAGTAACATTTACATCAATACTAATAGTGAAGTGATTCTGAATACTGTAACATTTACATCAGTACTAATATTGAAGTGATTCTGAATGCAGTAACAATTACATTGGTAGTAATAGTGAAGTAATTTTGAATACAGTAACATTTACATCAGTACTAATAGTGAAGTGATTCTGAATACAGTAACAATTACATCAGGAGTAATATTGAAGTGAATCTGAATACAGTAACATTCACATCAATACAAATAGTGAAGTGATTTTGACTACAGTAGCATTTACATCAGTCCTAACGTGAAGTGAATCTGAATACAGTAACAATTACATCAGTAGTAACAGAGAAGTGATTCTGAATACAGTAACATTTACATCGGTAGTAATATTGAAGTGATTCTGAATACTGTAACATTTACATCAGTAGTAATAGTGAAGTGATTCTGAATACAGTAACATTTATATCGGTAGTACTAGAGAAGAGATTCTAAATACAGTAACATTTACACCATTACTAATAGTGAAGTGATTCTGAATACAGTAACATTTACATCAGTACCAATAGTGAAAAGAATCTTAATACAGTATCTTTTACATCAGTACTAATAGTGAAGTGATTTTGAATACAGGAACATTTACATCAATAATAATAGCAAAGTGATTCTGAATACAGTAACATTTACATCTGTACTAATAGTGAAGTGATTCTGAATACAGTAAGAATTACATCATTTGTAATAGTGAAGTGATTCTGAATACAGTAACATTTACATTGGTAGTAATAGTGAAGAGATTTTGAATACAGTACCATTTACATCAGCTCTAATAGTGAATTGATTCTGAATACAGCAACATTTACAACAGTACTAATAGTGAAGTGATTCTGAATACAGTAACATTTACATCGGTAGTAATAGTGAAGTGATTCTGAATAAAGCAACATTTGCATCGGTAGTAATAGTGAAGTGATTTTGAATACAGTAACATTTACATCAGTACTAATAGTGAAGTGATTCTGAATACACTATAATTTACATCGGTAGTAATATTGAAGTGATTCTGAATACTGTAACCTTTAGATCGGTACTAATAGTGAAGTGATTCTGCCAAAAGTAACATTTATATCAGTACTAATAGTGAAGTGATTCTGAATACAGTAACATTTACATCAGTACTAATAGTGGAGTGATTCTGAATACAGTAACATTTACATTCATAGTAATAATGAAGTGATTCTGAATACAGTAACATTTACACCAGTCCTAACAGTGAAGTGATTCTGAATACAGTAAAATTTACATCGTTAGTAATAGTGAAGTGATTCTGAATACAGTAACAGTTACATTAGTACTAACAGCTAATAGTGAAGTGATTCTTAATACAGTAACATTTACATCAGTAGTAGCAGTGAAGTGATTCTGAATACAGTAACATTTACATCGGTAGTAATAGTGAAGCAATTTTGAATACAGTAACATTTACATCAGCTCTAATACTGAATTGATGCTGAATACAGCAACATTTACAACAGTACTATCAGGGAAGTGATTCTGAATACAGTAACATTTAGATCGGTAGTAATAGTGAAGGGATTCTGTCTAAAGTAACATTTATGTCAGTACAAATAGTGAAGTGATTCTGAATACAGTAACATTTACATCAGTACTAATAGCTAATAGTGAAGTGATTCTTAATACAGTAACATTTACATCAGTAGTAGCAGTGAAGTGATTCTGAATACAGTAACATTTACACCAGTACTAATAGTGAAGTGATTCTGAATACAATAAAATTTACACTGTTAGTTGTAGTGAAGTGATTCTGAATACAGTAACATTTACATCAGTACTAATAGTAAATTTATTCTGAATACAGCAACATTTAAATCAGTAGTAATAGTGAAGTGATTCTAAATACAGTAACATTTACATCAATGCTAATAGTGAAGGGATTCTGAATACAGTGACATTTACATCAGTACTAATAGTGAAGTGATTCTGAATACCCTAACATTTACATCGGTAGTAATAGTGAAGTGATTCTGATTACTGTAACATTTACATCAGTAGTAATAGTGAAGTTATTCTTTCTAGAGTAACATTTATGTCAGTACTAATAGTGAAGAGATTCTGAATACATGTAACATTTACTTAAGTACTAATAGTGAAGTGATTTTGAATACAGTAACAATTAAATCAGTACTAATACTGATGTGATTCTGAATACAGTAACAATTATATTGTAGTACTAGTGAAGTGATTCTGAATACAGCAACATTTACATCAATACTAACAGTGAAATTATTCTGAATACATTAACAATTACATTGGTAGTAATAGTGAAGTGATTCTGAATGCAGTAACATTTAAATCAGTACTAATAGTGAAGTTATTCTGAATACAGTAACATTTTCATCAGTGCTAATAGTGAAGTGATTCTGAATTCAGTAACAGTTGCATCGGTAGTAATAGTAAAGTGATTTTGAATACAGCAACATTTACATCAGTACTAATAGTGAATTGATTCTGAATACAGTAACAGTTACATCAGTAGTAATATTGAAGTGATTCTGAATACAGTAACATTTACATCAATACTAATTGTGCAGTAATTTTGAATACAGTAACATTTACATCAGCACTAATAGTGAAGTGATTCCGAATACAGTAACATTTAAATAAGTCCTAATAGTGAAGTGATTCTGAATACAGTAACATTTACATCAATGCAAATAGTGAAGTGATTTTGAATACAGTAGCATTTACATCAGTACTAACAGTGAAGTAAATCTGAATACAGTAACAATTACATCAGTATTAATAGGGATGTGATTCTGAATACAGTAACATTTACATCAGTACTAACAGTGAAGTGGTTCTGAACACAATAACATTTACACTGGTAGTAATAGTGAAGTAATTCTGAATACAGTAACATTTACATCAGTACTAATAGTGAGAGAATCTTCATACAGTAACATTTACATTGGTAGTAAAAGTGAAGTGTTTCTGAATACAGTAACATTTAACTTCAGTACTAATGGTGAAGTTATTCTGAATACAGCAACATTTACATCAGTACTAATAGTGACGTGATTCTGAATACAGTAACATTTACATCACTACTAATAGTGAAGTGATTCTAAATAAAGTAACCTTTACATCAGTAGTAATAGTGAAGTGATTCTGAATACAGTAACATTTACATCAGTAGTAATAGTGAAGTGATTCTGAATACTGTAACATTTACATCGGTAGTAATAGTGAAGTGATTCCGTCTACAGTAACATTTATCAAACAAGTTATCCAAAAAAGACAAACTCTTGAAGAAAAAGCCAGCAATCCAAGAGGTCAATAACTTCCACAAGACCTTTATTAAATTATCTTTCTTTTAGTGTGATAATCAGCATACACTTTTCGTTGTGAAAAAGTAACGACAACTTCCTCAGAAGAACAACTAGTATTTTTACTACTAGCTACTTATATACTTCAGTCCATTAAAATCTAAACAATTAATCAATTAATCAATCAATTTAAAATGTAATTATTTAAATAAACACGAACTAAATGCAGCTATAAGTGTTGAAAAATCAACTTGTAGCCATCAGCGTTAACATCAACATTAACTGTCTTTTTTACATTAATAATTCATGCCTGACATATGCATTACAATAAACACAGGTATAAATCATTAAGGCAGGACACTAACTTTTACTTAATAAAAGAACTAGTGAAATACAGCATAAGAATCAATTAAAATTCCAATGTCCTAACTTCTATGCAAAACGAACTGCTATACTTCACAACTAGATGGTAAATTGTGTTTATTTTAAAACCAAATGTTTAAAACACAAAAAGCACTAAGGTAGTAAAAACACAACAATAGGGGCACAAAATCTGGTTCATACTCAAAGGCTGAAGGAATATATATTAAAGTTAATAGTCTTAAATGCAGATTAAATTCTGTGTCCTCACAAAAACATCAAAAACATCAAAAATATTTAAAATATCAAAACTACTGAGTTTGTCTGCCTTTGATAACAATAAATGTACAGTATAGGTGACGTTATTAGATGCCATTATTCATTTATTTACTTATTTTAAGCTACGTGTAGTGTTTCTGACATTTATGCTATCATGTTCTATGCCTTTGAGTATGAACCAGATTTTGTGCCCCTATTGTTGTGTTTTTACTACCTTAGTGCTTTTTGTGTTTTAAACATTTGGTTTTTAAAATAAACACAATTTGCAATCTAGTTGTGAAGTATAGCAGTTCGTTTTGCATAGAAGTTAGGACATTGGACTTTTAATTGATTCTTATGCTGTACTTCACTAGTTCTTTTATTAAGTAAAAGTTAGTGTCCTGCCTTAATGATTTATACCTGTGTTTATTGTAATGCATATGTCAGGCATGAATTATTAATGTAAAAAAGACAGTTAATGTTGATGTTAACGCTGATGGCTACAAGTTGATTTTTCAACACTTATAGCCGCATTTAGTTCGTGTTTATTTAAATAATTACATTTTAAATTGATTGATTAATTGTTTAGATTTTAATGAACTAAAGTATATAAGTAGCTAGTAGTAAAAATACTAGTTGTTCTTCTGAGGAAGTTGACGTTACTTTTTCGCAACGAAAAGTGTATGCTGATTATCACACTTAAAGAAAGATAATTTAATAAAGGTCTTGTGGAAGTTATTGACCTCTTGGATTGCTGGCTCTTTCTTCAAGAGTTTGTCAATTTTGGTTAACTTGTTTGACAGTCGTTCCATGGAACCGCCAACCGCAAGTGTCTCCGCTTCCGCTTCTGACCCAAACGAAGGTGAAGGAAACCTAACAGCGTTAATTGAATTACTAACGCTAAAAGTTGACAGATTATCTCAGCGACTTGACAATGCTAATCGGACTCCTCAGACGGCGGCGTCTGTGGTAGTCGTAAGACCCGAACGGGTACTATTTTCAACAGTGCTAACATCTAATGTGGACACTATACAGAGCCTAAATGGAGCGGGTCCATTAGGCGAAAGGAGTGATAACTCAACGGGGGCTGTTTTACGTGATTTTGGACCAAGGAGAGCATAACCCCTTTCTGCTTGGGTTACTAGGTCGTTTGTTTTTAATGGACTACAACAGGGAAATACGGTATTACCGCAGCAAGTGGCAAGGAACGACATTAATGTTAAACTGAACAGCTTCGACGAGAAGCTGTTTAAGGTACGTAAACTGCAGCTAGAGATAGCTTATTTTCGAGAATGCATTAAGCTAAAAATCGTACCTAAAGGATTGAGACACTGGGAATTTCCTACGGGCCTGGTAGAAGGCTCTCCATTCCATTCTGCCTTGATTGCCTTGTTTGACAAGCAAGGTCTTGAACTATTAGAAGTTTTTTGTACATACTACCAAGAAATGGTCGATGCAATATTGGGTGAATTAGAAACTTTAGATAATTCAATTAAAAATGATATTGACTTTACAAGATACCAGTTCGAGTAGGATAGGTGTTTCTCAAGTATCAATGAACACTTATCAAAAATGAACTTAACTAAGACCAAGAAAATTAATAGGGACCTTAGAGATTATGGGGAAGGCAAGGCTTACCCACGCCCATTAAAATCACCTAATGTAATAGCTAATGGCCAAAGTGCGGGAAGACAACATGTAACTCAGGTTGGTTCTGAAGGGCAGGAAGGGGAAAATGTTATTGTTCCCCAGTTGGAATCAACACCTAATTCTAATAATAGTAATAGGAGAAGTGAGAGACTGGCACAACAGTCTGGCAGTTATAGCCACGCTGATTTTAGAGACTCTGGCACCCACAATAATAATAATGGTGTGTCTAATGAACAACAACAAAAAAATGCGAGGAAGAAAAATTTTCAGGGACAAGCCTCGGCGACGAGGCAGCAGAACAAGAGAGTAACGAGGAACAGGAGGAGGAAGTGGTAACAGAAGTGCCTGTTCCTTTGTACTCACTGGATGATTATTCTAAATGTACTGTTATTACTAACTCTAAAGCTGATTTTAAAATTTTTAATTACACTAGCTTGACTATTTGTGAAGATACAGTAGAATTGTTAAGCAAAGGTTACACCTTTGTGCCATCGACTGTTTTTAATATGACTAATATGTTGATTGACTTGAAACTTTTTATAAGGAAGCTTAATTTGTCATTATTGATGGGAAGTGATTTTAGTGAAAAATCAGATTATTTTGTATCTAGTGTTTACAATCCCTCGCTCCATCCATCACTTGTCCTTTTTGAAAAAATTATGGAAATGGACTTGAGGTATTTAAAGGAAGTAAAACACACATATAAGTACAGTATTACAAAGGAGGAAAGGGACTTGTTGAATTTGTTGAAACAAGCCCCTATACGTGTTATGAAACCTGATAAGGGCGGGGGTTTGGTTTTGATGTTTAACAGTGACTATGATGAAAAAATGGCATTGATTCTGCAAGGGGACACATGTTAAATCATCAAGGAATGAACTGAACATAGCACATAGTAGAATTAGATGGTTATACGAAGAACTGTTTATTGAGAATAGAATAGACAGTGATATGTATACCTACCTCCAACAATCTAATGTAAAAATTCCAGTACTATTTGGTATACCAAAGGTCCATAAGGATTTGCATAATCCACCTATGAGACCTTTGGTAGACGGTAGGAACAGTATGACATATGCATGTTCAAAAGTGGTGGATAAAATACTGCAGAAGTACATTAAAATGGAAAAGCAAATTTCTAAGGACTCTTGGTCCTTTTTGAAAGCTATTGATGGTCTGCCTTTTTCTGATTTTGGCTATTTCATCACAATTGACGTTAAAGATCTTTATTCATGCATACCCCATGGTACAGCTATCGAATGGGTTACTGAAATGTTGAGACTATTAGGAGCACCAATTAGCGAAATACAATTAATTGGTGAATTGATTGATACAGTCTTGTCATATAATTTTATTTTATTTAATAAAGAAATATTTCACCAGAGGATTGGAGTAGCAATGGGGTCACCGTGTGGAGGTAGTATAGCCAATCTTGTGATGACTTTCTGGGAAAGAAACACTGTAATGAACAATGTCAGGTTTAAGGATAAAATATTATTTTACACTAGATTCCTTGACGATATTTTTTTGCTGTATGAGGGCTCTAAAGATGAGATTGAAAACTTAATGATGACTTTTAATACCAGTACAGACTTTTTAGAATTTACATTTAAATATAACAAAGACTCTATAGATTATTTGGATGTCAACTTGAGTAAAGAATACGAGAGTAATAGTTACATTTCTACCATCTACAGGAAGGAGACATATTCAAATATGTTCCTACATTTTACCAGCTGTCATCCTACCCATCAGAAAAAGGCCGTAGTTAAAGGCCAGTTGGTTAGGGCAGCTAGGATGACAACAAGAGATACTGATGTTTTAGAAGAATGTTAATTATTAGAAAATTTTTTTCTACGAAGGGGGTATCCCTATGACTTCTTACAAAATATATTAACTGAAGTTAAAAATAAAAGATGGGAACACAATTTTGTTCCACTGTTGAGTAGGCTTTACTCAGATGATCACCAACTAGTAAGTGAAGTACCAGTTGAAGTGAAACTATTATACACATGTAGTTTCATTACTTGTTTTAATTTAGATGCTCAGGATATCAAAAATATCCTGTTTAAGAACTGACATTTATTGGTAACTGATAATCACACGCGAGGACTATTACCTGAAAAACCAAAGATAATTTATAGAAGAGGACCAAACTTCAAAGATATTTTACAATTAAAAAGTTGTAACATACCCTCTAATCTTGGAATGTTTAGATGCAATAAATGTAATTATTGTAAATATATAGAGGAAGGTTGCACTTTTACATTAAGAAATAACACCTACAGAATAAGGAAGAAGTTCAACTGTAGTAGTCGGCAGCTTGTTTACCTAGCCAAATGTACTGTGTGTGCTGCCTTCTATATCGGTAAAACTGATAGAAGGTTGCATGAAAGGATATATGAGCACATATACAGTATTAATAAGGGAACGTTAGAGAATGCGCTTGCTAGACACTGTAGTACTTATGAGGGACACCATTTTAGATTTACAGTTATTGATCAGGTACCAGTAGATCCTAGAGGAGGTTATGAACCTTTGAATTTAGAACGGAAAGAACTTATATGGCAGTTAAATACTAATGCCAATCAGTTTCCTGGGATTAATGAAATGACTTCCATTAAATGCATTTTAAGACTTAAAAACCTGGAGAGATGAAATTTATAGAATTAGTTGTTATGATAGGATATTAGGGGGGGGTTGTAAACATTAATATATTGCTAATTAATATATTGCTGAATTATTTATAGTTAGTACAAATACATTTACACTAACAAATATATATTATAAAGTGTCATACATAACTTAGGTTTTTAATTATATGCTTTTTACATATGTATATATTTATTGTATATATTTATTATGTATTATTTTTTATATTTTTATACATATATATTTATTGTTTATACATATATTTTTTACATACTTTTTACATGTATTTTTATACATATTTTTTATATGTAATTTCAAGAAAATAGATGTTGACAATAATGTTATTAAATAATAACATTATTACTATTGTCATCATTTTTGGATAGTAATAACAGTACTATTAGTTAAAAAGTTAAAAGTTAAAAAGTTAAATTTTAATAATAAATATTATTGTTATTATTTATTATTTATTATTATTATTATTATATATTTCCACTATATAATGTAGTACTCAATTGATTGAGAGACTTAATCATTTAGGTGAACATTTTTATCTAAAATACCCCTAGTCACTCGCATTTATTTTTAAATCTATTTTTAAATCTAGTTGTTCGTTAAATGAAGGAATATATATTAAAGTTAATAGTCTTAAATGCAGATTAAATTCTGTGTCCTCACAAAAACATCAAAAACATCAAAAATATTAAAAATATCAAAAATACTGAGTTTGTCTGCCTTTGATAACAATAAATGTACAGTATAGGCGACGTTATTAGACGCCATTATTCATTTATTTACTTATTTTAAGCTACGTGTAGTGTTTCTGACATTTATGCTATCATGTTCTATGCCTTTGAGTATGAACCAGATTTTGCACCCCTATTGTTGTGTTTTTACTACCTTAGTGCTCTTTGTGTTTTAAACATTTGGTTTTAAAATAAACACATATTACCATCTAGTTGTGAAGTATAGCAGTTTGTTTTGCATAGAAGTTAGGACATTGGACTTTTAATTGATTCTTATGCTGTACTTTACTAGTTCTTTTATTAAGTAAAAGTTAGTGTCCTGCCTTAATGATTTATACCTGTGTTTATTGTAATGCATATGTCAGGCATGAATTATTACTGTAAAAAAGACAGTTAATGTTGATGTTAACGCTGATGGCTACAAATTGATTTTTCAACACTTATAGCCGCATTTAGTTTGTGTTTATTTAAATAATTACATTTTAAATTGATTGATTAATTGATTAATTGTTTAGATTTTAATGGACTGAAGTATATAAGTAGCTAGTAGTAAAAATGCTAGTTGTTCTTCTGAAGATGTTGACATTACTTTTTCGCAACGAAAAGTGTATGCTGATTATCACACTTAAAGAAAGATAATTTAATAAAGGTCTTGTGGAAGTTATTGACCTCTTGGATTGCTGGCTCTTTCTACAGTAACATTTATGTCAGTACCAATAGTGAAGAGATTCTGAATACATGTAACATTTACTTCAGTACTAATAGTGAAGTGATTCTGAATACAGTAACAATTACAGCAGGACTAATACTGAAGCGATTCTGAATACAGTAACATTTAATCAGTACTAATGGTGAAGTGATTCTGAATACAGTAACAATTATATTGGTAGTAATAGTGAAGTGATTCTGAATACAGTAACATTTACATCAACACTAACAGTGAAGTGATTCTGAATACAGTAACAATTACATTGGTAGTAATAGTGAAGTGATTCTGAATAATGTAACATTTACATCAATACTAATAGTGAAGTGATTCTGAATACAGTAACATTTACATCAATACTAATAGTGAAGTGATTCTGAATACAGAAACATTTACATCAGTACTAATAGTGAAGTGATTCTGAATGCAGAAACAATTACATTGGTAGTAATAGTGAAGTAATTTTGAATACAGTAACATTTACATCGGTACTAATAGTGAAGTGATTCTGAATACAGTAACAATTACATCAGGAGTAATATTGAAGTGATTCTGAATACAGTAACATTCACATCAATACAAATAGTGAAGTGATTTTGAATACAGTAGCATTTACCTCAGTACTAACAATGAAGTGAATCTGAATACAGTAATAATTACATCAGTAGTAACAGAGAAGTGATTCTGAATACACCAACATTTACATCGGTAGTAATAGTGAAGTGATTCTGAATTCAGTAACATTTACATCAGTACTAATAGTGAAGTGATTCTGAATACATTATCATTTACTTCGGTAGTAATATTGAAGTGACTCTGAATACTGTAACCTTTAGATCGGTAGTAATAGTGAAGTGATTCTGTCTAAAGTAACATTTATATCAGTACTAATAGTGAAGTGATTCTAAATACAGTAACATTTACACCATTACTAACAGTGAAGTGATTCTGAATACAGTAGCATTTACATCAGTACTAATAGTGAAGAGATTCTTAATACAGTAACTTTTACATCAATACTAATAGTGAAGTGATTTTGAATACAGGAACATTTACATCAATACTAATAGCAAAGTGATTCTGAATACAGGAACATTTACATCAATACTAATAGCAAAGTGATTCTGAATACAGTAAGAATTACATCATTAGTAATAGTAAAGTGATTCAGAATACAGTAACATTTACATCGGTAGTAATAGTGAAGAGATTTTGAATACAGTAACATTTACATCAGCTATAATAGTGAATTGATTCTGAATACAGCAACATTTACAACAGTACTAATAGTGAAGTGATTCTGAATACAGTAACATTTACATCAAGTAGTAATAGTGAAGTGATTCTGAATACAGCAACATTTACATCAGTAGTATTAGTGAAGTGATTCTGAATACAGTAACATTTACATCAGTACTAATAGTGAAGAGATTCTTAATACAGTAACTTTTGCATCAATACTAATAGTGAAGTTATTTTGAATACAGGAGCATTGACATCAATACTAATAGCAAGGTGATTCTGAATACAGTAGCATTTACATCGGTACTAATAGTGAATTGATTCTGAATACAGTAAGAATTACATGATTAGTAATAGTGAAGTGATTCTGAATACAGTAACATTTACATCGGTAGTAATAGTGAAATGATTTTGAATACAGTAACATTCACATTAGCTCTAATAGTGAATTGATTCTGAATAAAGCAACATTTATGACAGTACTAATAGTGAAGTGATTCTGAATACAGTAACATTTATATCAGTACTAATGGTGAAGTGATTCTGAATACACTATCATTTACATCGGTAGTAATATTGAAGTGATTCTGAATACTGTAACATTTAGATTGGTAGTAATAGTGAAGTGATTCTGTCTAAAGTAACTTTTATGTCAGTACTAATAGTGAAGTGATTCTGAATACAGTAACATTTACATCAGTACTAACAGGGAAGTTATTCTGAATACAGTAACATTTACTTCAGTACTAATAGCTAATAGTGAAGTGATTCTTAATACAGTAACATTTACATCAGTAGTAGCAGTGAAGTGATTCTGAATACAGTAACATTTACATTGGTAGTATTAGGGAAGTGATTCTGAATACAGTAAAATTTACACCAGTACTAATAGTGAAGGGATTCTGGATACAGTAAAATTTACACTGGTAGTTGTAGTGAAGCGATTCTGAATACAGTAACATTTACATCAGTACTAATAGTAAATTTATTCTGAATACAGCAACATTTAAATCAGTAGTAATAGTGAAGTGATTCTAAATACAGTGACATTTACATCAATACTAATAGTGAAGCGATTCTTAATACCCTAACATTTACATCGGTAGTAATAGTGAAGTGATTCTGAATACTGTAACATTTACATTGGTAGTAATAGTGAAGTGATTCTTTCTAGAGTAACATTTATGTCAGTACTAATAGTGAAGAGATTCTGAATACAGTAACAATTAAATCAGTACTAATACTGAACTGATTCTGAATACAGTAACAATTATATTGGTAGTAATAGTGAAGTGATTCTGAATACAGTAACATTTACATCAATACTAACAGTGAAGTTATTCTGAATACAGTAACAATTACATTGGTAGTAATACTGAAGTGATTCTGAATACAGTAACATTTACATCAGTACTAATAGTGAATTGATTCTGAATACAGTAACAATTACATTAGTAGCAATATTGAAGTGATTCTGATTACAGTAACATTTACATCAATACTAATAGTGAAGTAATTTTGAATACAGTAACATTTACATCAGCACTAATAGTGAAGTGATTCCAAATACAGTAACATTTAAATCAGTACTAATAGTGAAGTGATTTTCAATAAAGTAACATTTACATCAATACAAATAGTGAAGTGATTTTAAATACAGTAGCATTTACATCAGTACTAACAGTGAAGTGAATCTGAATACAGTAACAATTACATCAGTATTAATAGTGAAGTGATTCTGAATACAGTAACATTTACATCAGAACTAACAGTGAAGTGGTTCTGAACACAATAACATTTACACTGGTAATAATAGTGAAGTAATTCTGAATACAGTAACATTTACTTCAGTACTAATAGTGAATTTATTCTGAATACAGGAACATTTACATCAGTACTAATAGTGAAGTGATTCTGAATACAGTAACATTTACATCAATACTAATAGTGAAGTGATTCTGAATACAGTAACATTTACATCAGTAGTAATAGTGAAGTGAATCTGAATACAGTAACATTTACATCGGTAGTAATAGTGAAGTGATTCTGAATACTGTAACATTTACATTGGTAGAAATAGTGAAGTGTTTCTGTCTACTGTAACATTTATGTCGGTACCAATAGTGAAGAGATTCTGAATACATGTAACATTTACTTCAGTACTAATAGTGAAGTGATTCTGAATACAGTAACAATTATAATTGTAGTAATAGTGAAGTGATTCTGAATACAGTAACATTTACATCAAAACTAACAGTGAAGTGATTCTGAATACAGTAACAATTACATTGGTAGTAATAGTGAAGTGATTCTGAATACAGTAACATTTACATCAATACTAAAAGTGAAGTGATTCTGAATACAGTAACATTTACATCAGTACTAATAATTAAGTGATTCTGAATGCAATAACAATTACATCAGGAGTAATATTGAAGTGATTCTGAATACAGTAATATTCACATCAATACAAATAGTGAAGTGATTTTGAATACAGTAGCATTTACATCAGTACTAACAGTGAAGTGAATCTGAATACAGTAACAATTACATCGGTAGTAATATTGAAGTGATTCTGAATACTGTAACATTTACATCAGTAGTAATAGTGAAGTGATTCTGAATACAGTAACATTTATATCGGTAGTACTAGTGAAGAGATTCTAAATACAGTAACATTTAAACCATTACTAATATGAAGAGATTCTTAATACAGTAATTTTTACATCAATACTAATAGTGAAGTGATTTTGAATACAGGAACATTTACATCAATACTAATAGCAAGGTGATTCTGAATACAGTAACATTTACATCAGCTCTAATAGTGAATTGATTCTGAATACAGCAACATTTACAAAAGTACTAATAGTGAAGTGATTCTGAATACAGTAACATTTACATCAGTAGTAATAGTGAAGTGATTCTGAATACAGCAACATTTACATCGGTAGTAATAGTGAAGAGATTCTGAATACAGTAACATATACATCAGTACTAATAGTGAAGTGATTCCGAATACACTATCATTTACATCGGTAGTAATATTGAAGTGATTCTGAATACTGTAACCTTTAGATCGGTAGTAATAGTGAAGTGATTCTGTCTAAAATAACATTTATATCAGTACTAATAGTGAAGTACTGAAGTGATTCTGAATACAGTAACATTTACATCAGTCCTAACAGTGAAGTGATTCTGAATACAGTAAAATTTACATCGGTAGTAATAGTGAAGTGATTCTGAATACAGTAACATTTACATCAGTACTAACAGCTAATAGTGAAGTGATTCTTAATACAGTAACATTTACATCAGTAGTAGCAGTGAAGTGATTCTGAATACAGTAACATTTACTTCGGTAGTAATAGTGAAGCGATTTTGAATACAGTAACATTTACATCAGCTCTAATAGTGAATTGATTCTGAATACAGCAACATTTACAACAGTACTATCAATGAAGTGTGTCTGAAAACAGTGCCATTTACATCAGTAGTAATAGTGAAGTGATTCTGAATACAGCAACATTTACATCGGTAGTAATAGTGAATTGATTCCTGAATACAGTAACATTTACATCAGTACTAATAGTGTAGTGATTCTGAATACACTAATATTTACATTGGTAGTAATATTGAAGTGATTCTGAATACTGTAACATTTAGATCGGTAGTAATAGTGAAGTGATTCTGTCTAAAGTAACTTTTATGTCAGTACTAATAGTGAGGTAACATTTACATCAGTAATAATAGTGAAGAGACTCTTAATGTAGTAACTTTTACATCAATACTAATAGGGAAGTGATTTTGAATACAGGAACATTTACATCAATACTAATAGCAAAGTGATACTGAATACATTAACATTTACATCGGTACCAATAGTGAAGTGATTCTGAATACAGTAAGATTTACATCAATAGTAATAGTGAAGTGATTCTGAATACAGTAACATTTACATCAGTAGCAATATTGAAGTGATTCTGATTACAGTAACATTTACATCAATACTAATAGTGAAGTAATTTTGAATACAGTAACATTTACATCAGCACTAATAGTGAAGTGATTCCAAATACAGTAACATTTAAATCAGTACTAACAGTGAAGTGATTCTGAATAAAGTAACATTTACATCAATACAAATAGTGAAGTGATTTTAAATACAGTAGCATTTACATCAGTACTAACAGTGAAGTGAATCTGAATACAGTAACAATTACATCAGTATTAATAGTGAAGGGATTCTGAATACAGTAACATTTACATCAGAACTAACAGTGAAGTGGTTCTGAACACAATAACATTTACACTGGTAATAATAGTGAAGTAATTCTGAATACAGTAACATTTATTTCAGTACTAATAGTGAATTTATTCTGAATACAGGAACATTTACATCAATACTAATAGCAAAGTGATACTGAATACAGTAACATTTACATCGGTACCAATAGTGAAGTGATTCTGAATACAGTAAGATTTACATCAATAGTAATAGTGAAGTGATTCTGAATACAGTAACATTTACATCAATAGTAATAGTGAAGTGATTCTGAATACAGTAACATTTACATCAATACTAATAGTGAAGTGATTCTGAATACTGTAACATTTACATCAGTAGTAATAGTGAAGTGATTTTGAATACAGTAACATTTATATTGGTAGTACTACTGAAGAGATTCTAAATACAGTAACATTTACACCATTACTAATAGTGATGTGATTCTGAATACAGTAACATTTACATCAGTAATAATAGTGAAGAGATTCTTAATGTAGTAACTTTTGCATCAATACTAATAGGGAAGTGATTTTGAATACAGGAACATTTACATCAATACTAATAGCAAAGTGATACTGAATACAGTAACATTTACATTGGTACTAATAGTGAAGTGATTCTGAATACTATAAGATTTACAGTAACATTTAAATCGGTACTAATAGTGAAGTGATTCTGAATACAGTAACATTTACATCAATACTAATAGTGAAGTGATTCTGAATACAGTAACATTTACATCAATACTAATAGTGAAGTGATTCTGAATACAGTAACATTTACATCAGTACTAATAGTGAAGTGATTCTGAATACAGTAACATTTACATCAGTACTAATAGTGAAATGGTTCTGAATACAGTAACATTTACATCGGTAGTAATAGTGAAGTGATTCTGAATACTGTAACATTTACATCAGTAGTAATAGTGAAGTGATTTTGAATACAGTAACATTTATAATGGTGGATTCTAGTAAAGTGATTCTAAATACAGTAACATTTATGCCATTACTAATAGTGAAGTGATTATGAATACAGTAACATTTGCATCAGTACTAATCGTGAAGTGATTCTTAGTACAAAAACTTTTATATCAATACTAATAGTGAAGTGATTTTGAATACAGTAACATTTACATCGGTACTAATAGTGAAGTGATTCTGAATATTGTAACATTTAGATTGGAAGTAATAGTAAAGTGTTTCTGTCTACAGTAACATTTATGTCATTACTAATAGTGAAGTGATTCTGAATACAGTAACATTTACATCAGTACTAATAGTGAAGTGATTCTGAATACAGTAACATTTACATCAGTACTTATAGTGGAGTGATTCTGAATACAGTAACATTTATATTCATAGTAATAATGAAGAGATTCAGAATACAGTAACATTTACATCAGTACTAATAGTGAACTGATTCTTAATACAGTAACATTTACATTGGTAGTAATAGTAACATGATGCTGAATGCAGTAACATTTACATCAGCACTAATATTGAATGGATTCTTAATACAGTAACATATACATCAGTACTAATATTGAACAGATTCTTAATACAGTAACATTTACATTGGTAGTAAAAGTGAAGTGATTCTGAATACAGTAACATTTACATCAGTACTAACAGTGATCTTATTCTGAATACAGCAACATTTACATCAGTACTAATAGTGAAGTGATTCTAAATACAGTAACATTTACATCAATACTAATAGTGAAGTGATTCTGAATACAGTAACACTTACATCAGTACTAATAGTGAAGTGATTCTGAAAACAGTAACATTTACATCGGTGGTAATAGTGAAGTGATTCTGAATACAGTAACATTTACATTAGTACTAACAGTGAATTTATTCTGAATACAGCAACATTTACTTCAGTACTAATAGAGAAGTGATTCTGAATTCAGTAACAATTACTCCAGTACTAATACTGAAGCAATTCTGAATACAGTAACATTTAATCAGTACATTTACATCGGTAGTAATAGTGAAGTGTTTCTGTCTACTGTAACATTTATGTCGGTACCAATAGTGAAGAGATTCTGAATACATGTAACATTTACTTCAGTACTAATAGTGAAGTGATTCTGGATACAGTAACATTTATAATGGTAGTAATAGTGAAGTGATTCTGAATACAGTAACATTTACATCAAAACTAACAGTGAAGTGATTCTGAATACAGTAACAATTACATTGGTAGTAATAGTGAAGTGATTCTGAATACAGTAACATTTACATCAATACTAAAAGTGAAGTGATTCTGAATACAGTAACATTTACATCAGTACTAATAGTGAAGTGATTCTGAATGCAGTAACAATTACATCAGGAGTAATATTGAAGTGATTCTGAATACAGTAATATTCACATCAATACAAATAGTGAAGTGATTTTGAATACAGTAGCATTTACATCAGTACTAACAGTGAATGAATCTGAATACAGTAACAATTACATCACTAGTAACAGAGAAGTGATTCTGAATACAGTAACATTTACATCGGTAGTAATATTGAAGTGATTCTGAATACTGTAACATTTACATCAGTAGTAATAGTGAAGTGATTCTGAATACAGTAACATTTATATCGGTAGTACTAGTGAAGAGATTCTAAATACAGTAACATTTACACCATTACTAATAGTGAAGAGATTCTTAATACAGTAACTTTTACATCAATACTAATAGTGAAGTGATTTTCAATACAGGAACATTTACATCAATACTAATAGCAAGGTGATTCTGAATACAGTAACATTTACATCAGCTCTAATAGTGAATTGATTCTGAATACAGCAACATTTACAAAAGTACTAATAGTGAAGTGATTCTGAATACAGTAACATTTACATCAGTAGTAATAGTGAAGTGATTCTGAATACAGTAACATATACATCAGTAGTAATAGTGAAGTGATTCTGAATACTGTAACATTTACATCAGTAGTAATAGTGAAGTGATTTTGAATACAGTAATATTTATATCGGTAGTACTACTGAAGAGATTTTAAATACAGTAACATTTGCACCATTACTAATAGTGATGTGAATCTGAATACAGTAACATTTACATCAGTAATAATAGTGAAGAGACTCAATGTAGTAACTTTTACATCAATACTAATATGGAAGTGATTTTGAATACAGGAGCATTTACAAGACCCTCTCTTGCTTCTTCAGAGAGGATTCTCTGCCTAGCCTACAGACCCTCAAAGTACCTAGTCCTATTCTGTCTCCAGCACATTCATAAAAGAAAAAAAACAGAAAAAAAAAACAACTTTTTGCAGTTTGGGTAGGGACTGGGCTGAGCAGATGATGGTAGAGTCATCTGTGTATTGGATGAGTGTGCCATGTTTGGTGGCAGAGGCTAGATTATTGGTGTAAACAGAGAAAAGTAGGGGTCCAAGG
>NC_056739.1:255868396-255887360 GCF_019279795.1 Protopterus annectens
GTGTGTGTGTGTGTGTGTGTGTGTGTGTGTGTGTGTGTGTGTGTGTGTGTGTGTGTGTGTGTGTGTGTGCAGTGTTGGATCCAGCACTAGGTGACCAAGGCAGTTGCCTGGGGCCCGATGTTGGCAGGAGGAGCCAAACCCACACATAAAAATGCTATTTAACCTTAGCCTTACTTCGGGATATGTACCTGAACACTGGCATACAGCAACAGTGGTCCCACTCCACAAGGGGGGTGCCTCTACAGACCCTGGAAACTACTGCCCCATAAGCTTAACCAGCCTGGTCTGCAAAGCTATGGAAAGAATCATTATGGAACTCATAAACAGAGACATAGGGGACCTACAGACACTTGACCCCACCCAGTTCGGCTTTGTAAAGGGCAGATCCTGCCTTTTAAACCTGGTTGACTTTTTCGAAACAGTCACTAGAGCCATTGATGAGGGCAAAGCAGTCCATACAGCATACCTGGACTTGGCTAAGGCCTTCGACACAATACCCCACTCAGGCATCATAGATAAGCTCAACAGCTTAAAAGTAAACCCTTATGTCACTAGATGGGTTGCAAACTGGCTAAAGGACAGAACCCATAAAGTTAAAAATCACTGGAGCAATGTCAGACTCAAAGCCAGTCACAAGTGGTGTCCCACAGGTATCTGTCCTGGGACCCTCTTGTTTGGCATTATTTCTCAGATGTTAAAGCAAACATGGGAGGGCTGTGGCTGACAAAGTTTGCAGATGACTGCAAACTAGGCGCCATAGTCGATACACCAGCAGACACATACATCCTACAAAAAGGCCTCACAGAAATGGACAACTGATGCTGGAGTCACGGCCTTAAACTAAATGCCAAAAAATGTATAGTCATCCCCTTTGGGAAAAACAAAGTACCCACAAATTATCACATAGACAGCAACCCACTGAGTACGGAAAAAGTAATCAGAGACCTAGGGACCCAAGTCGACAGCGACCTCTCATTTGACACCCACGTTGCCAAAGTGGTTAGAAAAACATTCTACCTTGCACCTCATCATGAAGGATTCACATCCAGATCCAAGGATGTCATTGTACCCTATATTCCTCCCTCATCAGACCCATGATTGAGTGCAATGCCCCATTTGGAATGTATCTCACCCGGCATTTGCAACAGCTGGAGAGACCACAAAGTACCTCACCAAGAGGATCGAGGGTCTCCAACATATGTCTTATTCTGCCAGACTAAAAGAAACTTCAGCTCTATTCAGTAGCATACCGCCTGCTCAGAGGTGATCTCTGCCTGGCGTGACAAGACCATGTCCAATCAGGATCTGATGGACATGCTCCACCTCAAAAAATCCAAATCCATCAGGACCACGAGAGCTGAAGACTTAAACCTCGGCACAAGTATGAATAGGACATGCTGGAGGGATAGATTCATAACCCAGAGGCTTCCCATGCTTTGGAACCAGATCCCAGTTCATTTTAGGCAGAGCCCCTCACTGACTCTCTTCAAGAGAAATCTTGATGAGTGGATGGGAGATCGTAAGTTTACCCCAGGGGTCACATCTGTGTCACTGCTAGACAGGGGCACAGTAAACTAATTCTATTATATAAGGGGTCCTTCATTGTGTCACTACTAGACAGAGGCACAGTATTCTAAATTTATTCTGTACATTTTTGTACCATTTCATGGGGTGGCAAAAGCCACATCACTATGGCTAGGCTTACAAATGCCCCAGGGCAGATAGCCTAGTACTATACTATGAAACTATGAAACTAAGGCTCTGGCCATGACATCAATTTAATTTTTAAAAAAGTTTCAATATATTAAGCCAATGTAAGAGCCTGCTGCTTTAAGACACCTGCATGTGCAAAATCAGCCTCAAACAGAAAACACACATGCGAGATTTCGATCCAAACAAAGCAGCAGCTTCGGAATATGTGTGTGAGATTTGAACAGCCAGCAGCAGCAGCGGCGGCAGTGAATGTACTATGGAATACATGCATAAGATTTCACACAGCCAGCAGTGAAGGTACTTTGAGGATAACTACTTGGCAGAACAAAACAGCCTTTGATTACCAAATGCACTGCATGTCTTCTTTGCTGGTACTTCTTATCGCAACAGTTAATTGCTTTGTCACACACAGCATTTGATTAGAACTTTGCGTGTCTGTGCAGGCATGAGGTTTCAAATTCCCAGAATAGAAGTTACTTCTGCTTTAGTGACTAACTACTACTTGTTGGTAGAAATGTTTGATTGCTGAACATGCATGTGTGCATGTGTAAAATGCCTGCATTACAAAGGGCAATTTGGTTTATTAAGTGGCTTGCTCAGGCTCAGACCCTATACCTTGGCTACAAGAAGCAAGAGCCTTAATCCTCTACATTAACTGCAAAACTCTTTTGGGAATCACTGAGAATTTCTATCAGTCATTAGAGTTGTTTGAAATGTTCTGAAATGGATACTTTTGTCATTATTGGTTCATACATTTTTTTACTGCTTACTGGAAACGTTCAAAATTACAAATTTAAAATGTACTCTAACAGAAGTTGCTGTTTTAAACAAGAAATGTTGCTATATTAAAATAAATTTAAAAAGATCAATAAGTTGAATCAAAGAACACATGCATATATGGGTGGTCCTAAAAATGTATGCAGGGAGCCTATGGTTTAAAACAGTCTGGGACCAAGGATCGCTTATTCAGCCACTGGCCAGGTGTATTTTCAGTGAATATGACTTTCATTACATTTTTATGAATGTAAATGTCAGGGCATTTTCAATGAATGTGAGTTTCAAGGGAAGAGATGTTTACTGTTGCTGATGATGTCTGTTTTCAATGTGCAACTGTTTTGTTTTGTTTAACAAATGGCCATCAATGATTGTGCTATAATCTTTGAAAGCAGCATTAGTGGAGCAACAGATAAGAATACTTGCCTTTGATACAGAAGGATGGGTGTTCTATTCCCACACCAGAGAGATGGATTGCTGACGCTGCACTGCAGCCTAAGGGGTGGGGTGCTGTATTCCTTTGGGTGAAATGTTAAAATAATGCCCCATCTGTCTGAGTTGGTGGGAGCTTAAGTAGCTGTAAAAGATCCAATGACACCTATTGGAAAGTGTAGGGGTTCTTTATTGATAATCACCACTTATGTACATTATTTATATACTCGATGTTATTTACATTATTGATATTATTTACAATTATTTACACCTTTGTGAAGTAAAGAACAACTTGATATTATTAAACACTTCCCCTACCCTTTTTTTCCAAAACCAAAAACATATTTTCTTTAAGATTTATGATAATATCCATTTCTCAGTAAACTTTACTTGATTAAGTCTCTCAGTCCATAATGTCCATAGAATAAAAATAAGAATGTATAATTTTTTTACTTATTTTTGTTTTTTGTTACCATTGTCTGCACTCTTGTGGGAGGAGAGGCTGGATTCTGCCCTTCTGAGCTGGGACTTTCTGGTCACAGGCTTATTTTGCCTGCTTATTTGAACTGTTCTTTCTGAAATTGGTGTGCCTTGTTGCTTTACCATAGATCAGATTCAGGCCTGTTGAATTTATCTTTGTTTGTATAACTTGAGCACTGATCCAGGCCATCTTTTTTTGGAGAAGGTTCCCCTGCACCCTAGTAGCAGGAGTGTGCAGTTAGAACTTGTCTGATTGAAGACTGCTGGAACAGGGCTCAGTTTTGAGCTTTTTTTCTGGTTAATTGGGTAACTTGTTTAAATCAGTTTGTTCGTTTTCTATTGTTTATATATATATATATATATATATATATATATATATATATATATATATATATATATACATACACATACATACATACATAAAAATTGTACTTTATTCATCTGCTTTTACTGTATTTGTGTTTCTTCCTACTTTATTACTAGGGGCGTTGACTACAACTCTGATCTGCGATATATAACAATAAGTATCCTTTTCTGTGCATTTAAAGTGTTTTTTTGATTGTATCTGCTTTATTTTCTGAAAATAAAATATATATATATATCTATATATATATCTATTGTTATATATATATATATATATATATATATATATATATATATATATATATATATATATACATACATACCCGCAGTGGTGGTGCTGCGGTAGCATTGTCGCCTGACAGTAAGACACTGTCTAGTTCGATTCTCAGCTAGAGCATCTTCTGCGTGGAGACATGCGTGAATGGGCGTACATTCGTTGAAGGTTGTGCGTCAGGCCTGGCAAGCTGGTACGTAAAAATCAACTGCCAATTATTAGCGGACCGGAGTTCCGCTGTGGTGACCTCTAACCAGGAAAAGCCGAAAGACACAAACATATATATATATACTTGTTTCCCACCTTTCTAAGCTAGTATAGTCCAGTTTTCAGGTTAGTGCTGAATTCAGGGCTGTGTTACAAATCTCTGTATTTGCCCATACCTTACTTGGATAAAAGGAAGTTTTTCTGTTCACCTGTAAGAGAGAGGAGCTTTGAGCAGGCTATCTGTCACTGGAGGAGTGGTTTCAGCCCAGAAATTAGTAGTTTATTGGCCATTTTAGGCTAATTTCTATCTCTTTCATTTCCCTGCTATAAATACTGCATTTGCCCGGTTTTGCGAGCCGGGCAGTGCCGGTTAGCTAGGGTAAAACTGTTTCCGGCCCCACAAAGTCTCCTCTTCAATTTTTCCCTTGGAATTAGAAAAACTTTCAACTTAAGTACTCGAGCCATTCATTTCTCAGCCCAGCACTTGCTCAAAACTTATAGCAAGCACTTATAAACCCTAGCACTAGACCCTCCTGTACTCTATAGAAGGACAAGGCTCTCTATTCGACCTTACCAGCCATCCAGTAAAACAGTTCACTGTACCTATCCAGGCATGTCCAAAGGGCAGTTTCAGGTGTACTCTCCAGTCCAACTGCTGAATCTGGGCATTTTGAGTCAATGTTACAACTGCCTCATGTACACAGACAACCCTCTCCTCCTACCACCAAACACTAATACATGCAAGAGATGCAATTATACAGCCAAACTGGAGGTTAAGCTCTCTCAACCCAAGACTGGATCAGAGAGTCAAGAGAAGAAGGGAAATACTTGCATCACACCACCAGTCTCACATAGACCCATTAAACCAGCACCGGCAAAAAACACACATAAATACATGAAAACATACTCGGAGGCTCTAAATAAAAATCTGCAAAACCAACAGAGACATCCAAAGCAAACATCCAAGCAACCTCCACCCCCCAACACAAACCATGAAACACATACTTCACAAAACCAGTGTGCCATGCAATCATAGCCCTTAAGGCAAAATAACATACCCAACATACTAGTAATAGGTGACTCGATAGTCAGGCACACTGACGTCCCACTCACTAGGCTGAATAAGGAAAAGGTTACTGTTAGCTGCCTGTCAGGTGCCAGGATCCGCCACATGATACAAGCACTCAGGCCACTCCAGAACAAGTACAAATATGACTCTGTCATTGTCCATGTTGGTGTGAATGACCTGAGCTGTACCTGCCTGGACTACATGAAAAGAGACATGGAATAGCTCTCTGATCACATAGCCCAGGCCGGTATGACCCTGACCCTGAGTAACATCCTGCCCTCACCAAGAATGATACCACAGTATAAAGAAAAAATTCGCAATTTCAACAATTGGCTAAATTTTTGGTGTCATTCAAAGGGGATCCAGTGTCTGTCCGCCTGGGAGGACATGCTCGACAAGCCAAGCTGCTTCACTAGAGACGGCTTGCACGTGTCACCCTTAGGCTTTTGGATACTGGCCAAGGCTTTTGCCACCCCCATAGTGCCTTTTTAGGCAAGGCTCAAAAGACAAACCCACCACTGTAAATAGCTCAAGTAACAAAAAACTGAGGGTAATGCTACTCAATGCCAGAGGTCTAAACCTCAAAATGTAAGCACTCGAGGCACTCCTGAGTATGGAGAAAATCGATATATGTGCAGTAACAGAAACCTGGTTTAAGGCTCCAGAAGCACCCCAGCACTACCAGGCTACAACTCATACCCCACATTTTGGCCACAGAACCCAAACCAAAATACAAAAGGCGGGGTGTATCCTTATTCATCAAGGATACCCACATGTCCAGGTTAGTGGCACAGCACGATGCTTCAGAGATCATCTACGTACAACTAACAATGGGCAAAACTGCAATTCAAATTGTAGCTTGCTACAGATCACCCACCATGTCCCAGGACCCCCCATTCTGCATTTCTAGAAACACTGGGAAACATAAAGGTCCTATCAAACACCCTAATATTGGGTGATTTCAATTACCCAAACATTAACTGGGAGAACTACTCAAGTACTAACTCCCTTGCCCAACATTTCCTAGAATTTATAAACTCAAATGCCCTGGTTCAACTGGTCAATACTCCCACCAGAGGTGACAACATATTGGATCTGGTCATCACCAACATGGGCGACCAGTGTTCCACACCGGAGGTCAACCCCTCGCTGGTTTGATCTGATCATAAACAAATCACTTTGGATATCCACATTCTGTCCCCACCCCTGGACAAGGAAACCACCATAAAAAACTTTTCAAAAGCAAACTTCACATTACTTAAGACCGAGGTGGAAAGTTTCAAAACCCCCATGCTGAAGGATAACACTGCTTAAGCTGCTAAATCCTTTACTAATGCATTCTATGAGCACCTACAAGAATGCATGGATCATGCCATCCCAAGCAAAACCAAGACTCACTTCTCCAAGAAAAGGAAACCAGTCTGGTGGACTCCTGCCATAAACAAGCTATACAATAGGAGGAGGAAACTAGTACAGAAAAGAGTAAAATCCCAAGAAGGGAAGACATCCCTGATCAGTATCAGCAAGAAACTACGATCCCACATAAAATCATCCAAGGCAAGCTTTGAAAGAAAAATTGCCAAGGACTCCAAAGATAACCACAAGGCATTCTTTAGCTATGTCAAGAATCTAAGTGGCAATGCTCAAATCTGCTCGGAGTTAGTGCAGAATGGCACAAAATACACTGAACCGATGATATCGCCAACATCCTGACAGACAGGTTCAGCACAAACTTCACACCCCTCTCACCCCCAAAAGGGCACATAACCATACCAGAAGAATGTAGAGTCCCTGAAATCACAGACACTCAGGTTAAAACAGCCCTCTCTAAAGTCAAAAACACAACATCAATGGGACTGGACGGTGTCCCATGCTATGTCCTACATGAGCTCAAAGACGAACTAACCCCTCACCTAAACACACTGTTCAAACTCAGCCTCTCCACAGGCTACATACCCATAGAGTGGTGCACAGCAATGGTTATTCCACTCCACAAAGGTGGAGCCACAACAGACCCCAGGAACTATCACCCTATAAGCCTGACTAGGTTGGTCTGCAAAGCTATGGAGCGCATCATCATGGAACTCATTAACAGAGACATTGGGAACATCCAAACACTGGACCCTACCCAGTTCAGTTTTGTTAAGGGCAGATCATGCCTCCTAAACCTGGTGGACTTCTTTGAGACAGTTACCAAGGCTATAGATGAGGGAAAGGTGATACACACAGCCTACCTAGACCTTGCTAAGGCCTTCAACACCATTCCCCATTCTGGTATTACAGACAAGCTCACCAGCCTGAACATAAACCCCTACATCACAAGATGGGTTGCCAGCTGGCTCATGGACAGAACCCACATGGTGAGAGTTGCAGGAGCTAGGTCCGACTCTAAACCCGTTACAAGTGGCATTCCCCAGGGCTCAGTCCTAGGACCCCTCCTGTTCGTCATATACTTCTCAGATGTACAGACAAGCAAAGGAGGACTATAGCTGATCAAGTTCACAGACAACTGCAAACTAGGGGCTATAATTGACTATCCGGCTGACATAGACATCCTCCAAAAGGGTCTAACTGAGACGGATACCTGGTGTCAAAATCATGGCTTTAAGCTAAATGCCAAAAAGTGCATTGTCATCCCGTTTGGAAAAAACAAAGTACCCACAAACTACCACATAGGTGTTAGTCCCCTAAATACGGAAGATGTGATAAGGGATCTGGGGACCCAAGTAGATAGTAATCTCACCTTTGATAATCACATTGCCAAAGTGGTTAGAAAATCTTTCTACATGGCCCACCTAATCACAAAAAGGTTCACATCCAGATCAAAAGAGGTCATTGTGCCCCTCTACTCATCACTCATCAGACTCATAATAGAGTACAACGCCCCATTTGGGATGTATCTTACAAGACACCTGCAACAGCTGGAAAGACCACAGAAGTACCTCACCAAGAGAATCACTGGCCTCAAACAGATGCCCTATGCAGCTCGACTGAAGAAATTCCAGCTGTACTCCATTGCATACCACCTACTCAGAGGTGATCTCTGCCTGACATACAAGGCCATGTCCAACCCAGAATTGATGGACATGCTCCATCTAAAGAAAACCTTATCCCCTCGAGCCACATGCTCTAGGGATCTAAACCTCACCACAACAAGAAATAGGACATGCTGGAGGGATAGATTCCTGTCCCAGAGACTTCCCATGCTCTGGAACAAGATTCCAATCTATATTAGGCAGAGCTCCTCGCTAACAATCTTCGAAAGAAACCTTGACGAGTGGATGGGAAACAGAAAGTTTACCCCGGGGATCACTTCAGTGGATCTGCTGGACAGAGGCACAGGGAACTAATCTAAGGGGGGGGCGACAAAAGCCAACACATTCTGGCTAGGCTTATAAATGCCTTCGGGCAGATAGCCTAGTACCTACCTATGAACCTATGAACCTATAATATCCATATTCAGACATGTCCATGTTTAAGTATTCATCCTTTTCAAAACCTTTCAGCATTTTGTTTTTACATATTTCTTCCCATAACGTCTTTTTTTCTAGAACATTTCTAAAACACATGTTTTGCTGTTTCAAGTTCCCCACAATGAATACATTTTCTTTCTTGCTTTCATTTATAAGACATGTTAGCTTTAACAGGTAATCTACCTTTTAATAATCACCAGAAAAAATCTTTACATTCATGTATTTTCTTACATCACGTAAATCTCATTTGAATAGCATTTTCCCCATCTCTAAATGTTTCCAAGGAAAAATGAAATAATGTTCTTTCATAATATTCAAATACCATTCTTTCATATTTTTTAAACAATGTCCACATTCAATTTCCGTAAGAATATTTTATTTTGATATTCCTTTATATCTTCATTCATATCATCTTTTCCCTATCCTCATTTTCCCCAAAGCACTTATATTTAGCATACAAAAAGTATTCTGTTAAATTTCTGTTCTCTTTTTTATAACTTACTAAGACCCTATAGAAATTCAGTGAAGCCGCATACACAATTGGGTAAATTAACTCTAATTCCCCTTCCTCCTCCCTTATATATAAAATCCCCCTTTTAACTGGATTTAATCTAGATCCCCATATGAACAAAAATATAACAGACATTATTTATTTTTTCATAGTTAGCTGGAATCATATACTTGCTACATATGCTAACTTGCCTAAAAGAATAGAATTTATCAAATATACTTTTTTCTTGCATGACAATTTATATGACTTCCAAAATGTAAGGATATCTCTTAATTCCTGAAAAAAATTCTCCCATTGTTTTTTCTTATGATCATTTGACCCAGATACGGTTCCTAAATCCAAAACCTTTACTTTTAACTTCATTTATACATAAACCAAGTATTTTTAATAATTCAGTTCATTTTATATATTCCTCCTCACTTGTATCAAGCACCTCTTCTTCCCCTTCCCTTTCTCCATCGTTTCCATCCCCTATTAAATCTTTATTTCTTTCCTGTGTACTAGCCTTTCTTTCTTGTTCCTTTTTTATATTTTGACCTATATTATATAGCGGAACCTGTATGGATTCTTTTCTGTAACTTCTACATTTTCTTCACAATGTACCCATGTATGCCCAGTTTTTCCACATTTTTTTTACATTTCATATCACATTTTCTTGCTCATGCCCTGTTTTGCCACAAATAAAACATTTTTATCACTTTCATTAATCAAATTATTACTTTTTTCCTACAGAAAAAGCATGTTTTTGGCTGCCCTCTATATTTAACAAATCATCTGTTATCATTCAGAGTAATCACACTTGGGATATATGCAACATTATCACTTTCCATTTTCAAAATAATCCCACATTCCCAACCCCCAGTCCATAAACCTTGGTCATCATATATTTTTTGTGTCCATTACATCTTTACATATAGTCTTTAAATATTCTTTCAATTCGTCTTTTTTGACTTCTGTTCTAAATTGTATCAAAACTCTTTTTTTTTTTTTTGGTTTCTGTATGAAATGCCTGTACCACATACTCACTCTAAGGTTTCAATTCTTTTTTTGTTCATACCATTCTAAAAAATCTCCATATATTGTCCTGTTTCAAAGAATATATCACAATACATTTCTTTATTAATAAGAATAAAGGCATTTACCTCCCTGGGAGAAACACCCAGTGGTGCAATTACAGTGTCCCATACTTCATACCTTTCTAGTCCTTTCTCTTTCTTACTGTTTATTCTTGTAGTCAATTTCTTTTTCACCTCCTTCACTTCTTCAGCTCTTCTTTCTCCTTCTTTCACTGTCTGTGTGCATACGATTTCTTTTTCATCATGTTCTCTGCAACCTCCTCTAATTGTATAATTTCCATACTTTCACCCCATGAAGCCACCACTTCACTCTCTGGTTCACTCTGATTAATCATTTCCTTTAAATAAACATCCTGCAACCTTTCTGATTGGAGGGTTTTAATAATACATTCCTGCTGTCTCTCCATCTCCCTTGAGCAACCTTTCCTGGAATAGACAATCTGAATCTGGTACAGCTTCAATGACATTCCTCTTTCCCTCCTCCTTTCTCCTCCAATATGAACAACCTCTCCTCTTATTCCACTTCACTTAACTGTCTTTCTCATAAAGGCTCTGCTATCTCCTTCTTCTCAGTCTCCTTCTCCCACACTATCTTCTCCTCAAAACACTCTCCCATACTTCCTCCTGTTTCTCTGAGCCACCTTTATGCTCAGAACGGAAGCAGGAAGTTGGATACCACCATCATCATCCCTGCTTGCCCTTTCTGAGTAGGGCATTTTTATTGATATATACATTACATATTACTTACATATTTATATATTTACATTATTTACCACTATTTACAAATCTCCACACATTATAAACTTCAATTTAAGCATTTCCTCTGACTCTTTTATCCATGAACAAAACATTATTTTTTCCAAAATCTTTGTCAAAGTCCATTTTTCAGTGTAATTAAATTTCATTTAGTTTCTCGTTCCATATAGTCCATGAAGCATAAAATATTACTCTGCCCATTTTCTTCACTTCTTCCTGTTTTCATGCACCATAATAACCAGATTCTATTATGTCCATATTTATTTGTTCAAATTTTAACAAATTTTCCACCTTATTATCTTTACATATTTCTTTCTACAAATTATTAACTCTTTCACATTTCAAAAAACACATGCTCAGTAGTCTCAAACTCTCCACATTTATTACATATTCTAGCTTGCTTTTTTGTAGGGCATATTTGCCTTTACCAGCAATTTTTTAATATAAAACCTCCATAAAAAATCATTACATTATTTAATCATTTTATAGTTATTATATCTCATCATTATGGGTTTTTCTTATCTATTTCTAAATCTTTCCATGGATCAATACAATAAAAGATTTCATAATACTTATACCATTCATTCTATATTTTTCTCACATATATTATTTTTTTATTTTTCAAAGCACATTTTTGTTTTGGTACTCTTTCATTTCTTCAATCACAATTCTTTTATTTCATTTTTAACTTCCATTCCTTCCCACAGTTCTTTTGAATTTATAATATAGTAATTTCTATCAAGTTTTATTTTCTTCATAATTCCTTTTAATACCTTATATAATAAATTAAAGATGCTACATGTACTATTCAGGCTTATTAAATCCAAACCTCCTTGCTCTTCTTTCATTTACAGAATCCCTCTTGACTGGATTCAGTCTAGAACCCCATATAAAAGAAAATATAGTCATCATTACTTCCTTTTTCATACTTAATAGGAATCATACAGATGTTAGCAACATAAGCAATTGTTCCTATTGCCATAGTATTCAACTAGTGTGTTTTTTCTGTATGAAAATCTATATGATTTCCAAAATTAGTCATATCCTTTTCTTCTTTGGAGTACATTATCCCATTGTTATTGTTTGTATTCATTTCCTTCCAAATATTATTCCTAATATATCTTACTACATTTTTCATCGAACTCAACACCTCCTATCATACCTTCAAACCAAATCCTTTATTTTTCTCCTTATTTGTACTTAAACCAATGTTTTCAATTTATATATTAATTTTCATTTGCTTTTTCCATCCATACTTTATTTTTAACAATGAATACAATATTATCCACATAAAATTGCACTTCCTTCATCATTTATATCAACTTCACTACTTGACATTTTATTAATTTCCTTCACTATTACATTCATAACTAATAAGTAAATTACACTACTAGCGCTTTGGGCAGCCCTGCTTTATTCCCACATTCTATTTTTATTTCTCCCCAATCCAGCCATTTGCATTTAGTTTCACATAGTTCCTTTCATAAACAGATTTTCATTTTCCAATTCTTTTCAGTTATTTTTTGCTCCTACAATAAATACTCATTATCTTCCTTATTTAACTTTTTACCTTTATAAACTTTGTTCTGTTTTCTTCTCATTTAACAAATAATTCCAATAAATATTTTTTCATTATTTTGTATATTTCTTCTTGCTTGTGTGTCTTGTTGCTTGCCTTCCTCATTTTTTAATTCTCTTATTATTTTTCCTTCTTTTGTTATTTTACTCAGATATGGTGCTGCCTCTTCTTTCTTTACTTGTAAATAATATTTTGCTTATGTAACAAGTTGTTAATTTTAATTTGATTCATTTCATATATTTATCTTTCTTTTCATAAAGGAATTTTTCTTCTCTAATAAGTCTCTAAAGGTTTTTTGACTTAAGTTCTTATATCTCTCTCTTTTCTTTTCTTCATTTCTTCCTTATACATTCTAAAACACTTTTTATATATTTCCCACTTTAAAATTAAGCCACCAAACAGTCCAATTTTCATAAAAATTCCACCCTCATATTCATAAGATTTTTCTATAATTCCACAAGTTCTTTTCTTCTCTTCTAAACGTGTAATTCATTTTCATTAATTCTCTGTATTCCTTTTTCCTATTCTTATATATTCTTCACTTTCCTGTACTTTAATCTGCATAGCCACATGATCTGGAAATCCATATTTAATAACTTTTTATAGCATCTTTTAAACACTATCTGATATTTAAAAAATAATCAATTTTCCTTTTATAGATCCAGTGGTTATTCTTCATACACTTAACTTACACTTACTTCTTACAATTTCTTAGCCATTTTAACATCACAGTTGCTCTTATTTTTCCTTAAATTACAATTAAATTACCCACCACTTTAATGCCTATATTTACACAAACATACTTTCGAGAATATTTTTAAACATCATTTCTCTCTCTTTTGTTACATATGCATATAAAGCTATAATTCTATAGACATATTTTTCCATCTCATGTCTATCACCATAATTCATCCTTGTTCCACTATGGTTACATCTAATATTTTAATGCTTTCTTGACATAATATACATATGTCCTAGCATGTTTCTTTCCCCATGTTCCCAAAGTATTGCACAGTTCCAAATTTTTTCAGTTTGTGTTGTTCTTTCTTCCTTTGTTAATAATCTGATATCTTCAAAAACAATAAGTAAGTACATGTGCTGCAGCACACCCATTATAATATACTCACCTATTCTCTACTGCAGCACGTTGTAATATACCTATTCTCTTTACTGCAGCACACCATTGTAATATACCTATTCTCTACTGCAGCACACCATTGCTCAATATACATATTCTCTGCTGCAGCACACACACCATTTGTCAATATACCTAATTCTCTCACTGCAGCACACCATTGTAATATACCTATTCTCTGCAGCACACACCTTAATTATAAATATACCTATTCTCTGCAGCACACCATTATAATATACCTATTCTCCTTTTTAAGATTTTTCATACTGCTCACATTTAAAGCTAATATTTTCAGCTTTTAAGAACAGTTAGTATAATAAAATGTTTATCCTTTCACGTTTTTATTTTCTCTAAGCATTATGTTTTTTGAACTTTCTTTAACATTTTCCCTATCAAAATGTTTTTTTATTTCTTACTATGCACCAATCAGCTTCTTCCTCACTTCTCTCTTCTGTTTCTTTTTCCTTATTATTTTTTCTTTAACTTCACATATAACCTCCTTCTCAGTCTCTTATCTTTTGTACATTTTCTTGTATAACACATTCCACTTTTTTCTGCTGTATAACTTCTTTATTTCATTTCATTTCTTTGCACATTCATTTTCAGATTCTAGCCATGAATGACCAGTATTGCCCAATTTTTTGCACGTTAAATCACATTTTTTTGCATTATGCCCTGTTTTACCATATAAATAACATCTTTTTTTATCACATTCATTGATAAAATGATCATTTTTTCCACAAAAAAAAAGTTTTTGTTGACCTCTATATTTCACAAAATCCCTATTACAATGAACATTAATAATATTAGGTACACATAACATCATCATTTCCATTTTCAGTATTACTCCACATTCCCATCCCCAGTCCATAGTCCACTTTCGCTCATCATATATTTTGTAGTGATCATTAGTTCTTTACATATAGTTAACAAATGTTCCTTCCAGTTGTTTTGCATCAGGCTGATTTCGTTCTAAACTGGATTTATTATTCTTTTTCTCTGTTTGTCTGTAAAGTCAGAATTGCACCACATATTCTGACCATGGATAAATATTTTTCTTTTGTTCATATGCACCTTCCAAAAATTCTATGGCCTGGCCAGTCTCAAATATCAAGTCACAAAAAGTCTCTTTATTAATTAAAATGAATGCTCTTGCCTCTTTTGCTTTGGCAACCCAGTGGTGCCTAAGTAACAGAGTCCCAAACCTCACACCTGTCCAAACTTTCTTCTTTTTGTACTGCTCTGCATACCTTTATACTTCTTTTTTTGTTTCTTTTATTTATTCTTTTGCTCATTCTCCACATAGTTTGTTTGCATACGTTTTTTTTGTCTCTTGAACTTTTTTCTGGCACAGTCTCTCTTCTCCTTTTTTTCTTCTTCTGTTTTCTCCATGTTGTCGCTTCACATGAAATTATGCTGTTTTCACTTTCTGGCTCATTTACAGGGTTTGCCATTTCCTATTCCAAATAATCATCCCTCATCTCCCTCAGATTGGAGGGTTCTAATTATGCATTTTTCAGAGGTAACTGTCTCTACTTCAAACAATCTCCTCTAAAAAGTTTTTCTCTGAATCCATCTCTGTTACAGCTACAATCTCCTTTTCCTCCATATATCACTACTTTTCTGCAACCACAGCATCCAGAAAAAACTTGCTGTGATAGCGATTCTACCATTTCAATTACATTTTCAGCAACTTTCACTTTATTTTCAGCAAAAGCTGAATCAGCCATGTTTTCTCCCTGTTCCTTCTGGCCATCTCCATGTTCTGGACAGGAAACCACGAAGTCAGTATGTGTGTAACACACAAACGCTTCCCTCGACTATCCAAGACTAGGGGAAGTTCCCCGATGTCCTGACCAAATTTTCACTAGTAGAATAAATACTACCTTGGGTGTTCCCCCTGAAAAGAGGCTACTAGCTCAGTGGGACTAATTTGGTCTTAACTAAAGGATAAAATAATTTGCAAGTTTTTTAAATTAAATCCACATCTCTATATTGATCTGAAAACAAAGAAGAAAATAATGTGTACACTGATTACTTTTTGAACAAATGTTTATGGTAGTTGGGGTGGGGTGACCAAGCTGCTAAAGGAACACTAGAATGGCTGCTGGGGAGCAGGGGCCTGCCCATTACTCCTGTTCAGGAGCCCCATTTGACCATGATCTGGCTCTGTACACATTTGTAAAAACCTGTTCAGGGATATTCTGGACAGATTGAAAGAGTATGCACTGCACAACTAATATAACTTGGCTTTGACACTGTCTGAAAACAATACATAAATGAGTAACTATTATTTTCACAAACACAAAATAAAATATTCATGCCATTTTTAAAAATGAACTGCAACAAATGCATGAGGGGCTACAAGCATTATAACACAAATATAACCTCATTCACCATTACTGCACAAAGCAGTAATAGTATTCTTCTTGAAAAGTACAGTTGTAGCAAAGTAATAAAACACACAGGGCAATAATAATTAGATTAAAATATGTAATCTGACAACATTTACATTATTTTTTCATCCTGTTGCAGTTGAAATCCAAAAAAAAAAAATAAGAGCGAGGGCTCCTGAAAAAGAACTGCCAAAGAATACAATATTTTAGCAACTACTCTAACACTGTTATCTAACATGACATCATGTACTGGTGGGGGGTAGAGATTTACAAAAATAAGTTTCAGAATGTCTTTTGACATTTTCAGTTAGGAATATAAATAAAATTCCACCAAAGAAAATGCACAACAGTTACCACTATGGTAAAGCAATACTGCTATTGTAATGCGCTTCAAAACAAAAACCAGAACACTTAAAAAGTGTAACAAATCACTTTAAAGCGAGTAGCTATGTGATAATAAGAAGGAAGGTGTGTGTAGGCATCTTGATAAACAATTATGTTATACAAACGTGCTTTTGAATGAAGAAAACTATTTGGGATGATAGTCAAAAAGACATGCAAATCCCTGTTTTTGGCAACAACCATTATCGTCCTTCTACCCTCCCCTTCCACTTAATATTACCAACCCCAAAAATCAATACAGCTCATGGGAAGGGAGATACCACTCACAGGTACATATATCAGCAAGTAGATTTTTGATGCATAGTACATTTCTGTACAGCTGCTGGTTGTCCAGTGTGGGAGACTCCAATATTAGGTATGGGTGAGCTCTAAACTTGTCAGCTAACAAAAGAAGATACCCTCCAGTGTCTGTAAATGAGGGAATGTCACTTGTATAGCTCAAGATTTACAAAGCTTTGCCAAACATGACTGAGCACACAGTCACACCAAAATACACTCTGGCTTTAAACAGATTGCAACACAGTGAAAGTAAGAACGACCATCTCCATATATTCTCCTGAGCCGCGTCTGGTCATCTACTTCCAGCTCCAGAAGTCACAGCACCAACTCTTACTCTGGTATATTTAACTCAATTCCACAGCTACTGGCATTATGAACAAACTTCCTAGTCTGAGTACCAGCCACTCTCCTGAACATAACTACTCATTCTCCATGAATTTTCCACGAATCAATATACCCCCCTGGCTAGAATTTTGTACTTGTCCTCTGAACAGTGACTAGTTGACTTCATGCAGATGTTTATATCCAGATATAACTATATTATAATAATATAATATATTCACCTGTCTAGTATGTCGCACAATATGTTGTTAGGAGTTCTATGTTACATACACTTGAAGTGGTATATGGAGGAACTGCTACATATGCTTTGAACTGGATTTGTTAAGAGAAACAACTTACGCTGAGAATAAATGTGTTTGCAGAACTCTAACCTTTTCATTGAGTTACGGTTTAGATGATCCATGTTTTTGTTTATGACCATCTTTCATAAAGAAAAGAGACAATGTTTATGTTGACTTTCCAGTAATTGGAAGGTGTTATTTTTGAATAGTGCACATACAGCAATCTCCTTTTGGCATAAAAATAACATTTGTTCAGTGATTCTTAAAAAATTCTTTTTCAGTTACAATTATCACATCCAGTGTGATAAGGAAAATGCTGCTAGAGCATGTTAGATATGAGAGTACTGACAGAGCATGTCAGACAAAGAGACTATTGACAGAGCATGTTAGATTAAGGAGAGTACTGACAGCATGTCAGGACAAGGAGAACACTGACAGAGCATGTCAAAGAAGGGAAATAAACAGGGCTCTAGTAGAGGAAAGGTAGCCTTATACAATTGCTGGGCAAATAGGGAAGAAGAAGAACTGTTAGGAAATACAATAGAGACTATCATATGGCTAGTATAAAGAAAGAACTAAACAAAAGAAAAAAATAAAAGTCAAAAGAGAGGAAACAGGAAAGGGACAAGTATTAAGACGGGCAAGCAGACAGATATGAAAATGTAAAGTATTAAAAGAAAGATTAACAACTGTGCGGGGACATAGAAGATTAGCAGAACAATGTGAGTTACCCACAACCACCTTCTAAGAGAAATGAACATAATGTCAGAAACAGGTTGGGTAAAAAAAGATTGAACAACTACAATATGAACCTCCGGGGGGAAGAATTATTCAGTGAAGATTATGACACTGATTTCCCACCATTATTGAATATGACCCGCAACACAACCAGTACAGAAAGAGTCAGGGTTTTCAGAATTTTCCGAGAGGGGGAGGAAGAAGGGGGAGAGGGAGGTATTAACCAATACCATTTACACCCCCACCCCCACCCATTCCCCCAAACAAAATCATGGTGACCCTCCTGGTTCAGACCCAGATTTGGAGATTCTACGTACAGGTACCACACATTCCTTTAAAAACTTTTCGATATACAATTTTAGTAACATTACTATTAATAGGGCACATTTTGATTTACTCAGCAAAGGGTTCAAATTTATTCCGAGTACTCGTGGTGACCTAGTAAAATCTATTATAGACATGAAGCTCTTTCTTAGGAAGCTTAATTTGGAAGCTATCCTACCACCTACATCATGGAATCAAGATTCACAACATTCTGCCTTAACTAGACGCAGTACTTACAACCCCCCACTCCTCCCTCAAATAAAGAATCTGGAATTGGTGTTAGAAAATGAAATCAGGAAGGAGTTTAAAACACAATTTCATAACCTTACAGGAAAAGAACACGAAACCTTTCCCTTTTTA